>NW_027551608.1:1787672-1812672 GCF_051989575.1 Stigmatopora nigra
TCACTGGTCATCCAGGGTTTTTGGCTAGGATAAATGTGTATATGTTTATTAACAGTGACAGTGTCCGTGCAGTTTTTAATGTAGGAAAGTACAGTGTCCGTGAAGTCCTGGAGTTTGTGGTATTCAAAAAGTATGTAAACCGCCATTACAATGACTATCGTTAGCTCTTTAGATAGATAGCCTGCACCAAGAGACTGCCAGTGAGTGTTAATGATCCTACTGATGCAGCACCAGTTGTTGTGTATGTATACGCAAAGTCTCCCCACCCCTCGCTTTACCCGGATTCTTTCGAATGATCGTGTCGGTGTAGCGTGCGGCTAGCTAGCGATACCGCAGCGTCGGGGATTTGCGGATGTGGCCACGTTTCCGTGGTGAGAATAATTTTACAGTTCCTGACAAAATTGTTGGTAGCAAGCTGAAGTCCTAAATCGTCCATTCTGTGGGTGATGGATCTGGCGCTCGTCTAGAAGATACTCGGAAGCGGTGCTCTATGCGGCATCCGCACTTTTGCTCTCAGTCCTTTCGCCGCCTCCATCGTACTTTGACTATCCACAGAGTTCCCGTGGTCTCAAGTTGACCTCGGCGATATTGTAGGTTCGTTGGTAATCTGTTGTGATGGATGTATCGCATCTCCTCCCGAGAGTAATTAAATCCTGGCGACCGTAGAAAAAGTTTGCCTCGCAGATGTTAGTAAATAACAATAAGATTGAGAATACATGTCAGGTTTAGAACCATATACATTCAATAACTTCGGATCAGAGGTAGCACACGCAGAGTCGGCTTGATGAGGTTTTCAAAGACTTCAGCTGAGGGAGGGGTCGGGAGGAGCCAGCGTTTGGAGATGAGTCCATCTCCTTGCCTGACCAGTTCCAATCCCTACCTACCTCCAACAGAGTAGCCCCTTTTATTAACAAAGGGTCATGTGACCTAGGTACAAACTTAAGGCGGGACGAAGTGACACAAAGAAATGGGCGTGTCTTAGTAAATGACGTGCCCCTAACTCATAGGTGTTATGAAGGAAACTTACCACTAGGCTCTGCAAAATTCTATCAAAGTGACTATACAGCATAAAAGTATAAAGAATACATTCTATACTTCACATTTCCCCCCTATAGTTACTTTGAAAGAATTTTCATGAAATACATAAATTTATTTCCCTCCTATCCAGATTCTAGAATACAAATATCATCAGCATTATTTATCAAGGGGTATGGAAAACAATAAAATCACTTGTCAAGGCAGAGGCAAAAACTTGAGGTAATTTTAGGGTTATCCGAGAAAAATCCGTCTGCGTCCTTCTTTATGAGCGGACACAGTTTTTAAGTCAAAACAAGTACAATAACCCGAAGCACTCGACATACCGAGACTCGTCACACTTTGAAAGAGTGGAAGAATCTCCATTATGATTTGCCACGCGGTTATACTGTATGTCATTGTAAGTTACCAGCATGTGCTAGATAGTATTTCGAATCATAACTTTCATACATAGAAAATACAGAACCGTAACAAAATCGCAAGTGAGGGAGTTGCAAATTTAAACACAATCGAAAACCACGACCCGTGTTGGCCAAGGCTTTCATTTCAGCTATAGCCCGAGTCATGTATTGGTTTCATCTGGGATGAAGGTGCAGCAGTGTTCTCCCATCATGGCACACGCATCTCCATCATTGGCTCCATCCTCCTGCAACTCCATTTCCCTTAGGGCTTTTAAATCATCGGCTATACCCTGTAGGGTCAGGATCAGTTTGGTTAATCCACACTCGTGTAACAGTTCAATGTCTTTACATAACTTTACCCACTCGGATTTGGCAAAGTTGCGACAGTATGATTTTCTGGGGGGGTGGACCACTTGTAGTCACGACGGAACACCACCACCCCAGATTGAATCATGTGGTTTGAATTGCACTGATTTTGGTCCCTTATCGCTTACTGTTATGTTCATTACCCTTAAAAGGAATGCATCTCATCTGCCTCACTGCAGATTTAAGCGCAACGTCTAGACCCAGTGAATTCAGGATGTCAGGATACCACACATCTTCTTCATAGTAGTTCTCCAGATTGTTCTTTTCATACCAATTCACTCTCCTCTGTGATAGGAGTATGTCACCATCTTGTTTTCCCACTCGAGTCTCAGTGGGCGGGGCGTTCAGACACGCCCAGGCAGTCACTGACAGTGCAGTCACTGTGATGTAGGTGGCAACAGCTTTCACTGTGGCCTATGTGTAGAGGTGCAAAGTCTATGGAAGCTCAAGGTTAAGTGAGGGGTGCTCGTGGCAGGTGAGTAGACTGATGAGTTTTTTACGGACAAGGGTTTTGATACCGTCCAACTTCCAGTCTACTCAGAGTCCCCTGTGTCTCGAACTACCTTGACCTGGCATTGGTGAAAGCACTTTGACATTTCAGCCATCTTTGCAGCAGTTGAGGTTGGTGAGTTGGGCCACGAATGGGTCTTCCCATCGTGGAGAGAACCAGGACTTCCTTTTTATGACTCGGATCAGCATCCAGTCACCTGGCTTCACCACCTCCTGCAAAGTAGACAAAAGGGGATCACGGCAGCTTGCCTGTTCTTTGGACAAGTTTCTCCAAACATGTTACCATCCATTCTGTGATTTGATCTGCCTTGCCATTAGCCTTTTGTCATGTTTTACCTTCCCATAGAGGATGTTGAAATGGCCTTCCATGAACGTTTGTTTGCTCTACCAGTCCCACACTCTTTTGGACGTTGTCCTCGTTTGGGCCTGAGGTTACCTTGCACACCATTTCTGCAACAAATCAAACAGATACTACAAAAAAAATTAAAAGTAGGTATTTAGACCTCTGGGACATGGAACACACACTGTACCATGTCCATCATCCCCCCTGTTGAGACATGGTTCAATCCATGGCTCAATTTTGGAGGCACGCTCGGCCCTTAGCTGTGTACAGGTCTTCTGCAGACTGTTCTGTGTTCTTTCTGTATAGATGCATCTCTACCTTCTGTGATGCAATGTTTTGCGTATCAGTTAATACTGTTTTTGACTGAGTTTTGGTTGTTGTGAATACTGTGCAGTAAGTGTTTGCGCTGCTGCTTTAGCTGCTGTCGTCTTTAGCGCGTGCTCAGCACCTGCATACGGCCACTTGGTTGGGCTTAATTCTCAAACGAACAAAAATCACAACAATCTTACTTATTCAATCACTTTGTTTGCGAAAATCTAAATGTCTTATCACTCAAAAGTAGATATACTAGCTGTTATTCTATTTTGATCACTGCTTCCATGTTAAGATCCAAAACTATATTTGATTTTTCCTTTCCTGCAATTACACAAATTAACTAATCGTGCTAAAAATAGCGAATATACAAAAAGCGAACCAGGCTGCTTTCTCCTCAGGAAAACAGCTTTCCCGCTCTCTGCAACAGTTACATTCACATCAATTAATATCCAGAAACAAATGTAAACATTTTTCATTCTGAAAAGAATTGAACCCACTAAACTGTAACCACCCCTTGTTTATCAGGGTTGATATTTTCTAGCATAATTGTCCTTTAGGGCAATTAAAATTCATTACTTATTAATCGCATACTAATCAAGTCCCAATTCAATTAACAATGTGTATTGTGTTGCATATTAAACTCAATTATTTGAAATTCAAAATATCCCAAACTAGTTGTCTTTTTTATCAAATGTAACATTCCATTGTCTTTGGAGTTTGCCAATCATCTCCTATAAAACTTTCTTAATCAACATTTTCCAATAGTCAGGCCTAAAATTAAAATTTAGTTACATATCTATCCATTGTAGTCTCTCTTTTCTCTCTAATTGTTTACTATAAAAATCTGTAAGAAGGTTTGTTCTCAATTGAAACGCTTTCACTTTTTGTGGAGACAATAAAACCAATATAAAAAGTTCCTTATGGTTTATGGCATTGCTCCTCGAGCAATAATCTTTCCAATCAATATTGGATGCTTTCCATTACGTCTGATCACGTCAATAAGCTTATCTTACCTGTCTCCTCAAACGTTTCAACTGAGAGAACCTCCTTACAGTGCAAAGGTGTATCTGCATCCTCCTTTTCAGCTATTTTCATGTCTGCTGTTTGGTCAGCAACAGTTGTACGGACGTTCTCATTTTGGGTTGCTCGTCCGTCTTCTCCATGTTTCCTGTTGAAAAACACAGTCTTCTTCTGCTAACTCAAAATTAGTGCGTTTCTTTAATGTTTTTCTTTTATGCAGATAGCCAGATTAGTCTAATCATCCAGCTCCAATCGTGTAGTGAATAATGGCGTTTGGTATGGTAATGAAATATGGAACATTTTGTCAATTCAGTCAATTAATCCGTTAACACAATTTGGATGCCATTATCCCTATACATCAATGGTACTTTGAAATTTCATATGATGCACTGTTTTTGTTTTTCTCAGTGCTCAAAATTTCGCATTGCAGATTTGTTCCTCCAATTCAATGCATTATCATCAAAAAAAAAATTCTTTGGACTAAACAATTTTCCTTGATTTTTCATCGCCATCCAAAAAGGCTTATTGGCGATTTCAGAAATTGATTTCAAATTTCCAATCCTTCGCTGCCATCCCTGAAAAGGGCTTATTGGCAGTTCCAGAAATCTATTCCAATTTGCTAAATCCTTTTCCACCTTGATATCTAAGGGATTGAATATATCTTGGTGGTTGGCCAATCAAAAACACAAAAAGACAAACAACCATTCACCCTCACACTCATTCATAATCAGACATCGGTGGTCTGCAATTTTTTTTCTCTAGTGGAGAGGTTGGCAGCTAACCACCTTTTGCTGTCCTATCAGCACTAATCGTTCTCAAAAGAACTAGGTTAAGGGCATTAGGTTGCCATCAATTGTTTGATGCCTATGCAATCCGTTATATTCTAATAGTCATTTATATGACTTGCGCAAAAGCATATCTCATCTGTTGATAGGCGAGCGAGACACATCATTCCGTGCACTGAATGATCTATGATGCTCACATAATCCCAGAGAAATCATGCTTTTCCTAAATTAATTATTTTATCTAAACTTGCCAGGTACAATTTAATAATTTGGATCAATGCCATTTCTGCATTGTTTTCTTCTCGTTTGATATCATTAATAATTTGGATGAATGCTATTTCTGCATTGTCTTCATTTAATAATTTGGATGATTCTTAATACTTAAATCTGAATCACAAATCACTCTCTTATTGCTAAATTAGCTATGAGGATAGCTAAATTGCACTAGCGGAATCTCTATTGAATTCCTATCCGCTCCAAGAAGGCGGTTATATTTAAAATAAGAGCCATTTTCTGGGCTCACTATTACCACAATTAAAATTTAGGAAAAATAACCTTTCACTAAGAATTTCCTTATATAAATTTCAGTGTTTAATAAAGGACCCATAATTTGTGACTAATATATCATAACATTATCAACTATCTGTCTCTCTCTCTCTACATCTCTGTCTCTCTCTCTACATCTCTGTCTCTCTCTCTACATCTCTGTCTCTCTCTCTACATCTCTGTCTCTCTCTCTACATCTCTGTCTCTCTCTCTACATCTCTGTCTCTCTCTCTACATCTCTGTCTCTCTCTCTACATCTCTGTCTCTCTCTCTACATCTCTGTCTCTCTCTCTACATCTCTGTCTCTCTCTCTACATCTCTGTCTCTCTCTCTACATCTCTGTCTCTCTCTCTACATCTCTGTCTCTCTCTCTACATCTCTGTCTCTCTCTCTACATCTCTGTCTCTCTCTCTACATCTCTGTCTCCCTCTCTACATCTCTGTCTCTCTCTCTCTACATCTCTGTCTCTCTCTCTACATCTCTGTCTCTCTCTCTACATCTCTGTCTCTCTCTCTACATCTCTGTCTCTCTCTCTCTACATCTCTGTCTCTCTCTCTACATCTCTGTCTCTCTCTCTCTCTCTCTACATCTCTGTGTCTCTATCCACATCACTGTCTTTCTCTCTGTCAACTTTCTCTGTCTTTCTCTTTGTCAACTCTCTTTCTCTACCTGTCTCTCTCAGTCCCCCACCCCTCGCTGTTTGTGCAGGGGGTGGGGGCCTGGGCTGGTGGGGGCTCTCTCCCTATGGCCCCACCGTGGGGTGCTTTGAGAGCATTGTGCAATCTATTGAGGAGGCGACCCCCCCTCTCTTTGCGTCGGAGTTGGTTGAGTTGGCCCATCCCCCGTCTCGTTGCGTCGGGGGAGTGTGAACTGCTGGAGAATGACCATTTGTGCTACGCTCTTCTTTGTTTTCGCGGCTCCTCTTTGGTCGGCCATCTTCTCCCTGCCATGTGCTCATCCTTTCTTCTACCCCCCCTCGCATCTCTTCTTTTGTTCTAGGGACGCCCCGTCTCAATTTATTATCTCTTAAATACTTGTTTTCTAAGCTTATTTATTCGCCTAAGTAGCTTTTTTCCTTTGTTTACAGCTTTTTTTACTTCTAAATTCCTTTGAATAGTTTGCAAAGGTTCCACTAACAATTTCCCCCAAACCATGTGCTTTGTTCTCTTTGGTCCATTCTCCTACATGGGCGCAATTGTCAGGAAAATGTCTCTGCATGAATTTCACATCATCTGGATATTCTTTACTATTTTGCAAGGCCTGCGCGCGTCACGGCGTATTTCCCGTTTTATTATATCTCTATATAATGATTACTTTTTATTTAGCGCTTTTTACTCATCGAGTGCATTATTTTTGGAAGGTTTCCCTTATTTTGAACAATCTGTGAAATCCTTTTAACACAGGGGGACTCTAACCCCCAACATAGGCTAAACGCCACGTCACCGACGCGCCTCATGGAAACACTTAGTTGGCCGACCAAGCATTCATCCGTGCATACCTTACGTTTTTATTTTAATTTTCTTAACGACATACGTAATCCTCACATGTATGCATCCCTTATCTCCCACTATTGGAGTGTTTTTCTTTGACTCTTTCACGAATGGAAAAACGGGATTTCACCAGCCTTGTTATATATAAATTTTAAATGCACTTACCGTCTCCTGTGCGTGCATCCTCTTTCCGGCCAGGTTCCTTCTTCAAACGGGCCGCGATCGACCGAAATGCCCCCTCTTTCAAAGTAAGAGGGCTGACGTCAGTAATTCTTGGCTTTCAGTCCACCGCGGTCCGAGAAATTCAGAAATGAATTCCCGGGTTTTTTCGGCACCAGAAAATGTCAAGTTTAGAACCATATACATTCAATAACTTCGGATCAGAGGTAGCACACGGAGAGTCGGCTTGATGAGGTTTTCAAAGACTTCAGCTGAGGGAGGGGTCGGGAGGAGCCAGCGTTTGGAGATGAGTCCATCTCCTTGCCTGACCAGTTCCAATCCCTACCTACCTCCAACAGAGTATCCCCTTTTATTAACAAAGGTTCATGTGACCTAGGTACAAACTTAAGGCGGGACGAAGTGACACAAAGAAATGGGCGTGTCTTAGTAAATGACGTGCCCCTAACTCATAGGTGTTATGAAGGAAACTTACCACTAGGCTCTGCAAAATTCTATCCAAGTGACTATACAGCATAAAAGTATAAAGAATACATTCTATACTTCACAATACAAAACACTAAACTGGAGATCAATGAGCCGCTGCACCCGTGCGCGCCATTATCTTGGATCTTGACTTTGCTTATTCTCCCAGGCTTTCTTTGTCAAAGTAACTTTTGAGAGCCTTAAAATGTGTCAAAGTTCTTACTACCACTTTTAGAAGAGATAGCCATCGTGTAGGTCAATGCTTGAGGATTTATTGATGCTCGTTGATTGTAAAGTCAACTTTTGTTGGTGATTTAATCCATCCGACATATGGATATACTCCCATTCCTTTTCGTGTCAACCGGATCCTTAATTTCTTGTCCTCTTACTTAGCGTCAAGTCCATACTTGCCGTGTTTTTAAAACCATTCAAAATCCTGACCTGTCTAGATGCGCATTCCCTGCGGACATGCTTTATTTTTGTTGTAAAAAGGCGGACCTGACTCATGACGGAATGCAGGTGTGAAACTGAGTGGTATTTGGGGCTTGCTGAGGTAGTGAAAAGGCGGACATAACGGGGGAATTTTATAACCCATCGAAATAAATAAAATATTTTGACAATAGAAGCAATATGGCTGCCACAGCATCTTAGACTTCTGGTAAGAAAATTGTAATTTCTGTAATTATAAAACATCAGGTTCTCATCAAGCTAGACATTTCTTTTTCAAAATTTAATAATTAGATATTTTTCATTTACATTTTGAAGCATATTAACTTCCTTATGATATTGACCATAATAATCTGCTTTTGATTCAGTATCTCAGAAATACCACATGGGATTTTTCTTAAGATTTTCCCTTCAAACTAACACATTTGTACTCCCTATTAAAACCATGAACATGGAGGTGAAAATTGGGAATCAGGGGCCAGCTTATATGTGAAAAATTATAAAATTCAAACATTTTAAGATTGCGGCTTATACGTTCGGGTGACTTGTATGCGAGTAAATCCGGTAAATATTTTGACTTATATAATATTTTTTTTAAAAATCAGACGAGTATTGTCGTCATCATTGACTTGACAAAAAGCCTAATTGTCATCATACCCAGCTGCGTATGACGGCATTGGTAGTGCTTCTCCACAAGTGCGCCCTCCCAGGCAAGGCTCAATAAATGACATTTTCAGACTCCTTAGCACTCCGCCACGATGGATACATCGCATCACCCCCTGAGCGCAACCAATCCCGGCGACTGCAAGTTGCCTCGCCGATGCCAACAAAGAATAAAATGGATCACTTACCTTCAGTCAGCCAGTAGAAGGCAGATCCACGCCCAGCGTCCTTCCTGTTACCTCACTCCGAATTTATTTCATAGAAGGGTTTGTGTTGTCGTGTCGTGCTACTGCAGGTTCAGAGTCCTGATGGCTGTTGGAAAAAAGCTGTCCTTGAGCCTGTTTGTCCGTGCTTTGTAGGACCTGTAGCATCTGCCAGAGGGTAACAATTAGAATAGGCTCTGTCCAGGATGGTATGGGTCCCTAACAATGTTCCCGGCTTTGCTGAGATAACGAGGGTTGCCAATATCTTCCAGTGATGGCAGAGAGCAGCCGACGTCTTTGTCTTATATGCGAGTAAGTCCGGTAAATATTTTGACTTATTTGCGAGTAAATCCGGTAAATATTTTCTTGATTCAACCGATGTGGAGATAATCAGGTCTGGCCTGTGAAGTTGAACTTAGTTGTCCTACAATTGTGATCAGTCACAGTTATTTTGTGATTACTTTTTCACAGAGGGCCAAGTTTTGTAATGTTTTCTTCCTTGGTAAATAAATTCATCATTTATAAACTGCATTTTATATTTCCTTTGGTCTCCTTGTCTCTGTGTCATACTAAAATTGGTTTGATGGTCTGAAACCTGTGTGTTATAAATATGGAAAAATCACAGAAATCAGGAGGGTGGGGGGTATACTTTTTCACACCACTGTATGTTGACGGGTATGGTTTAGGGTTCACACCCAGAATTGCTGTGGGGGGAAAGTGGGTGTTCCCTGATGCTTCTTTTTGGATACAATTCAAATTGATGTTCTATTAGGTAAATAACATTGAAGTGGTACATCCGACATGAGAAGAGGAAGTTGGAGCCAACTTGATAAAGAGCACTGATGTTACACTAAACTTTTTGAAAATATATGCTGTCATCGAAAGCCACAGGTGGGGCAATAAATTTGCATTGTGTCTGAAATTCCATATTTATTTGGTCTTGTTTTCTTTTGTCTTAATTTCTTTTAGTATTTGTGTATAAGTGGCGGCCCAGCGGCTTAAGTGGTACTCTGGTTTCCTCTAACATTCCAAATATATGCATAGTAGGCAGATTGGACACTAAATTGCCCCTAGGTATGTATTGGGGTAGACCTGCACACTGGCTTAATAATTGTTTGTTCATGTCGAGCCAATGTGGCCAAACTGGTTTTACAATTGTTTGTTAGGACAGTGGAATGTAGGATAAGTCAACTAGCTGGCATTGCGATTTTTTGTTCGCACTACGAATTGTAAGATAGCTAACTAGCTGGCCTTGCAATTGTTTCCTTGTATTGTGAAATATGGCCAACTCACTTTGGAACTGTTTGTTCGAAACACGCACTATAAGATAGGCTGCGGCAGTTTGTGTGTGCTATAAAAATATTGTGTTTGCATACAACTTAAACCTGCTAATGTCTAACCATATTAGCTCAAAGTTTTGTTTACATAAGCTCTGTCCTACATCACTGTCTTAAAAATATTACCCTATAGTTCCTATATAAAGACTGAGCTCTGTTCATTCAGAGAGAATTGCGAGGAAGACAGGCTGTGAGAGGTTCACAGCTTTCAGAGCATTCTCCAACCATCCTGCAGTCTGGTAATAAACCTATTTCCTATTTAAATTGATCTCACTCTTTCTTAATCTGCTCCTGAAGTTGTATTTTCAGACCTATCAGTATGGGTGTAGAGTGAGAATGGTTATCTGTCTGCTTTTGCCTTGCGATTGGCTGGCCACCAATACAGTGCCCCCCACCTCTAGCCCAAAGTCAGCTGGGATAGGTTTTAGCATCCCCCGTGACCCTGTGAGGCTAAAGCGGTTCAGAAAATGAATGAATTTAATAATTTCTTAAAGCCATAAACCTGGCATTTAAAATCAAATGTTTTTATCACCACGATTTGTTCTTTCCTTTTACTGAAAAAAAGTGATGGTCTCTTCTATAATTTTAATTAATATATTCATACATGATCATACTCCTGCAGAAAATGTGTTGTACTGTCATGCTTCTTTTGTGCAGGTTGCTGCTCAGGTTGGACATGCTGCTGTTTCTTTGTACCAGACTCTGCAGGAGAAAAACGGCTGGAGAGAGATGGCCAGGAAGTGGAGCAACAGTAGGTAAATTAACGACGTCCTCGACAGCCAAAGATGGATGCTGTGAATGCAACATGACACCAAAATAAAAAAGACACATATATAATTTCATTTTCATTCATTTTCCAAACCGCTTATCCTCACAACGGTCATAGCTGGAGCCTATCCCAGCCAACTAATTGGACCTGCGGTAGGTCAAGGGCCTGGAAATTATTATTTTTTGTCCCAGAAATATATTTGCCTAGAAAAAAAATGTATTTAAATTCAGACCGGAAAACATAAATATATTTTAAATTTTCACCTGAGAACACAATAATTGAAAATTATTGCAATACATTTCCAAATCCAGTGTTTTTTTTTATATTTTGCAAATTTACAAAATAAAATCAGTGTGGACCTCGCTAAGTTTCAAGGAAATTTTTCGCATTTGGCTACCTTTATAATTGTGTTCTGACATTGAGGGGGCACACTCTACAACTTGCTCCGGGGCAAAAAATTATCCGGTACGTCACTGCAACGAATTAATCAAAATATATTTCAATAATCGGGTGAAAATTATATTGGCGCTTAGTGTGAGAATTTTTTTTTTCATGGGAAAAATAGATTTAACCCTCAAAAAATATTTTTTTATGACCCTTGGGACTACAACTCCAAAGTTCCCATCCGAAATCAAGAAGAAAATTGTGTTTTTTGGATTTGCAGTTGTAGATATGTGAAAAAATAGATGTTGGATGATGTGATACTGTTAGGTTCATTAATAATTACCTTCGTCCGTAATTATCAATAACTGCAGGCAGACATCTTATTCAATTATTGACATTTAATTAAATAGAAATGGATAACAACAGGTAAAACCTCAGAGGGGAGATTCAGCAAGTTCCTCCTACAACTTCCGAACGTCTCATCGAATAGACATTTTCGTACGACTCTTATTGCCATGAATCAAAACAATTTACAGAGTTGTTGATCATTCCATCACGTATGAGTAAAAACAACATCTGGAACTACAATAACAATCAAAGTATTTTACCAATAACAAAAACAGGAGACTAGACCTAAACAACATTTAGATTAGAACAATTATGCCTTCCTTGACCTAAGAATCATATAATAATTACATAAAGAAAAACCCGAAGTGCGTCACGAGTGTTATGGACGTGGCAGAAACAATATCTTTGTTATGCTCCGTTGCTGGAAATGGCAGATATCCAGTCCTTGCCCGATCAACAACCCTCTCAGCCCGATACTGAGTATGTGGATGTAGAGTCAACAATCCTTGGAGAAGTCCATGTGAGAGTGGAATAGGCGGCAGTTTATGACCTTGCAACACTTTGAGAATAATAAGAGAATGATTTAACAAAGAAATGACTTAATACAACTATATTTATAATAGTAATACAGAATAAACCCAACAGATACAAAAGCCGAACTCCCGATCCCAAAATTAGATTAGATTAGATAACTTTATTCATCTCGTATTTGAGAAATACAAACACAGGAAAAGACAATGTAGACATAAATAAATGGATAATAAACAAGTGAACAAATAAATAAGCGTGTTTAGACATTTATTTTGTTAAAGAGTCTGACAGCTGATGGAAGGAAGGAAATGCGGAAGTGCTCCTTCCTGCAATGAGGGTGCAGCAGTCTATTGCTAAAAGAGCTTTGGAGGCACTCCACAAATTCATGCAGGGGGTGGAAGGTGCTGTCCATGATGGGCATCATCCTGGCCAGCATCTTCCTCTCTCTCACTTCCACCAGAGTCCAGAGGATAGTCCAGAACAGAGCTGGCATCTTATTCAGCCTGTTCCTGCAGTCTCACCATCGCTTAATGCTTCTTGATATGAAAGACAAACTCGCGATCCCAAAATTAGATTGGATTAGATTAGATAACTTTATTCATCCCGTATTTGGGAAAGTCACTGTTGCAGTGGCAAGAGGGAGAATACAGACACAGGAAAAGACAATGTAGACATAAATAAATGGATAATGAACAAGTAAACACATAAATAAGCATGTTTAGACATTTCTTTTGTTAAAGAGCCTGACAGCTGATGGAAGGAAGTAAATGTGGAAGTGCTCCTTCCTGCAATGAGGGTGCAGCAGTCTATTGCTGACAGACCGTCGGAGGCACTCCACAAATTCATGCAGGGGGTGGTAGGTGCTGTCCATGATGGACATCATCCTGGCCGGCATCCTCCTCTCTCTCACCTTCACCACAGAGTCCAGAGGACAGTCCAGAACAGAGCTGGCATCTTATTCAGCCTGTTCCTGGAGTCTCACCATTGCTTCATTCTTCTTGCACATGTTGAGTCAATAACGTTCGCAATTAGTGGTGCGCAGCTCAAAGCGTGCGGTCAACATGTGGAAATGCATGAGCGTGCGGTCAACGTGGGAAAATGCATGTGCCAATCAACTAGCACTAAGTGTCCTGACCAATAATTAGCCGCATTGTGACCTCGCGGATTACGCATGGACATGCAATAATGGCGTTTGCGCACACAGCATTTAACCTTGAATGCATGGAGAAATGCGAGCAATGTGCGTGCAGGCTTGTTTTTTGCGCGCATGCATTTGCAAATTTCTCGCACGCTACGAAAAAATGGAAATAATTTTGGCTCGGCGACAAATAATTTATATATTTTTTTGCATAAACATCAACATATTTGCATCGTGAAAGACAAATTGAAAATATATTTATGGCAGTACACTGAAATAATTTTCTACCAATTCTTTCTTGCCGACCCCTGGGTGGGACACCCTGATTTAGTGGCCAGCCAATCGCAGGGCACAAGAAGACGGACAACCAATCACAGTCACGATCACACTCATACCTCGGGACATTGAGTGTTCAACCAGCCTACCATGCATGTTTTTGGAATGTAGGAGAAAACTCATGCAATCCAAGGGAGAAGATGCAGTCTCCCAGACTTACAAGACCCTATGCTAACCACTCCTCCAACGGGCCGCCTGCAAATGCATTATTTATTATTACAGACGCTCCCCTAGTTACGAAAATTCAACTTACGAGCAAACGGTACATACGAACATGTCTACAAATTGCATTTGTCAGAAAATGTTCATAAGTTCGATTTTTGTATTGCGCGCCTTTTCCGAGTAGTGCTTCATTCCCACGCTAACACAGACGCCTGGCGCTGTATGGGCTCAGCTCACCCAGCACCTTCCTCTACAGTGCGGAAGTGCGTGACGTATCTTCAGTGCGCAAAGAACCTTTTTAATTTTCATCATTAAATATCTTGTGCATCCATTATTCAATATGGTTGGTGAAAAGCGAAAGGCTTCTAGTGAGGGAGGTGCAAGGAAGAGGCAAGCCATTTAATTTGAAACTAAAGTGGCAATAATAAAGAAGCTTGATGCGAGTGAGAAAGTGGTGAGCGTTGCACGGGAATACAACTTGGATCGTTAAGCAGGACCCAAATATTGAACATAGCACAAAGGTTGCAAATCAATCAAATGATGCTATACAGTGCTACCGCATCATTTATGATGAAAAAAAAGAAGAAAACTGCAATTGTCATAAGGTAGCTTCTTTCGGACAGTTTCTCGTAAATCTCTCCATCTCTCTAATTTATGTATACAGTACTGCATGTGTTCTCTCCATTTTATTAAATGTATTTTTCAGCACAATCCAATGCTGGTTACTTATACAAGCCTTAAACATACAAATGCACTTATATAAACCTTCAATATACTTATATAAGCCTTAAACATAAATTATAATACAAAATATAGCACTGAATCAACTTCAATTTGAACACTTTCAACTTATGAACAAGTGCTCGGAACCTAACTCGTTTGTAAGTAGGGGACAGGTAAGCTGACAAGCATAAGTGGCCTTTAAAGTGAATGAATAAATTAACTGATTATCATTCACTTAACTTTCTTGTTAGGATGGTCATGTCAGTGTTGAAGGCCATCCCATCTGAGTATGGCCCGGTGGGGTACATTCTGAATGTGTGGCCAGCCACCTACAAACTATTACAGTGGTACCTCGAGATACAAGCTTAATGCTATTTTCTCCTAACTCAAACAAATGTTTCTCATAGAAATGAACTAAAAACAAATTAATTATTTCCATCCCTCTGAAAAAAACATCCAAAACAGGATATTGGGTTGGAAAAAACATTTTTATTTTTTCTAATTTGCCATTTGATTAACAAAGTAATAAATCACTAGTGGTTTAATATTACTAAAATGCGGTAGCGGGCCGTGCATTTCACACCTGGGCCTTCAGTAGTGTAGTGTTACGTGTGAATCAATCCAACCCTATTTTATGTCTATAAACTTACTGTAGCTACATTTCACACCTGGGCCTTCAGTAGTGTAGTGTTACGTGTGAATCAATCCAACCCTATTTTATGTCTATAAACTTAATGTAGCTACAGCTGCGACACATAAAAATAATCAATAATAACCTAAAAATATTAAATATTTCGGAAAATAGACTTTTACTCAAAAAAGTATTTTTTATTTATACACAGAATCCATCCTCCCTCCTTTCCACAAGAAAATTTCAATTACTCTGTCGTACAGGTTACACATGCGGTTCAGGTCCATCAAGAAGTTATTTTCTATCGCCATCAAAGCAAATGCTGTCCTGTTGTATTTCTGGCATACGTTTTGATTCTATTTAGGGCTGAAAATGTTCGTTCGACAGAAGCAGTAGACACGGAGAAAGTAATTGCCAAACACACTAATGTGCACAGCTGCCCCATGCTCTCACTCAGATTTTGCTGCTGAATGAAGTCAAGGAGATCAGTGGGAGATTTTCCTGCAAAATCATCCAAAACATACATTACAATCATTGCTGTTCTTAGCCAAGGCAGATCGAAAAGTGTTCCGTGACTCTGCGTTAAAGTGGAGAAGGCTGCATGTGGGAAAGTTTCCTGGTATTCCCGAAACATCTGCAAGTCGAGGAGGGAGAGAAATATCAGTCTTTTGTGGTCTTGAAATCTGGTCCGCGTCTGGCAGATAATATTGTCCAGATTCCTGTCGTGAAGTTGTTGCTAGTACTCATGAAAATCTTGCGCTTGACCTCTTTGTGCGCTTGGAGCACCTGCACTCTCGTGTTCAACTGTGTCACAAAACTCCTTTACTCTTGCAAGACAAAACATCCAGTTTGTTGTTCTTTAGTATTGAAAACAGCACGTCTAAAAAAATGCCATTAAATGTCTGAAGCAAAAAACAAAATTCAAAATCATTCAGACATGCTTTAAATCCATCAGCACACCGCACATATTCCTAGTCGTACTCGTCATGAGGCTGCAGGATGTGATGAAACAGTCCCTTTAGAGCAGCTCTCTTCTCAAATACCGTATTGACCACTCTGGATGCGTACTGGTGGTGCCACACGAGGCAGTCGCCGGTGGCAGATTTCATCCAGCAGCTATGTGCGTCGACGTGATCTCGAAAAAAATGCAGCAAAGCCATTCAGGTGAGCAAAAAATATCTGGCATTCTTTAAGGTTTGAGGCCCCCTGAGTCAGTACTAAATTGAGCCGATGAGCATAGCAGTGTATGAATAAAGCTAACGGTGCTCTCTCCTTAACTTTAGCCTGCACCCCATTTAATCCAGAAGACCTGACCGCTGCACCGTCATAACACTGCCACAACTTTACCCAGACATTCATTTTCCACCAAAAATTGAATGATTAGACCTGCAATGTCATCGGCTCACTTCCCACTGGTAACATTTTCAAATCTGACGAACTGCTCCTAGACAACTTTGACTGTGACGTAACGCAGAACCAGTGCATGCTGTGCTGCATTACTTGCGTCTGTCGTCTCATCCACCATTACAGAGACAAACAGTACTTTTTTAAAATTTTGCTTCTGATCTCTTCCTCCATCACTTCAGCAATAGCAGTGATCAGGTCGTTTTGTATTTTCCTTTGTTTGGGGAGGCAGTGCTTTCATCGTGTCCCCGAAATGAAAGTCCCTGCTTGCCCCCAAAAATTAGTCTATCAAACTTTTCAAAATTTCCCTATTTTTCTTTACCTTTTTGTTGTGGTGCTACGTTTACCTGCGCATTTGCTCGTTGAATTGTAACTCCACTCAGGTTTCTCCAAAACGTTTGGAGCGTACCGTTGTTGTAAGCGCTCGTAGTTAGCGAACTGAAAGTGGCGGACAAACCCTTTTCCCGGTTGTAACAGGGTTTCTAGCTTCGGAGTTGACTGCCCTTTTTTAATGATGTCCATTTTTTCTGGAAAAGTCTGTCTGGAAAATGGCTTACCCATCAAAATCCATTTGTTTTCCTCCGTCGGCCATTGTGGGTGGAGTTTGCTCACACTGGTTTTGGCCCGCCTACTCTATCCCTAGCCAATCATAGTTGGTGAAAGCGATGACATATCTCCACGCCTGCGAGAAGGCAATGACGTATCCCCACGCTTGCGATAGGGAATTGTGGTGATGCCAACTCGAAATCTGATTGGTTAAAGCAACAGTCTTCTCAACGCTTGTTTAATGCAGCAGAGCCTGCAGAACTGATTGGGAAGGCCTTGAGGCAAATTTCTGACCCTGGCCACAAACAATGGCTGAAATGTGATTGGTTAAATTCTTCAATATGAAAACACACATCTGAAAGCAGTGCAACCAGGGGGAAAGCAATGAAAGGGAGCTAACAGACAATTTGGAATTATTTAATGAGTAGCGATGGACAATATATATTATATGATTCAGATATTTCTTAGGCCAACAGAGAAGGGCTAGAAGGCCCCGACGGCCCGCCACTGCTAAAATGTGTTCAATAGTTCTAAAATTAGAAGTATTTCACGGAAGGGTGAGAGAGTGACAGAGAGAGGGGGGAAGGACTTCTTCTGTTCAGACAGGCTTTATCATCATCATCAAATCATCAAAAGTCTATTGTCATCATATACAGCTGCGTATGACGAAATTGGTGGAGCTTTTCCTCAAAGTGCGCCTTCCCGGTAAAAGACAAAAAAATGAGTAATGTAAAAATATAAGAGTCACATCCTGTTTTGCACAGCAACCACTCGTAAAATAACAAACACATTTAAATGCACTTGGTTTACGATGCAGACACTCAAAAATAAGTTAAATCTAACCTTATGTTAGGTTCATTAATAATTACCTTCGTCCGTAATTATCAATAACTGCAGGCAGACATCTTATTCAATTATTGACATTTAATTAAATAGAAATGGATAACAATAGGTAATACCTCCGAAGGGGAGAGTTTCAGCAAGTGTCTCCTTACAACTTCCGAACGTCTCTTCGAATAGACGTTTTCGTACGCCTCTTATTGCCATGAATCAAAACAATTTACAGAGTTGTTGATCATTCCATCACGTATGAGTAAAAACAACATCTGGGACTACAATAACAATCAAAGTATTTTACCAATAACAAAAACAGGAGACTAGACCTAACAACATTTAGATTAGAGTAATTATACAACTTCCTTGACCTAAGAATCATATAATATAATCATAATCATATAATGGTTACATACAGAAAAGCCCGAAGTGCACGGTTACATAACGATAACAACATTCTTGTTATTGGCCGAATAGCCCTGGCCTCGTCACCAAGGGCCCACCAAATCTCAAGGACCCAGATTGGGTGGATTGTTTGTATAACCATCCTGGAACAGGCCGTCCAGGTTAAAGATGACTTGGCAATACTCGTGACCTCGCAACACTTTGAAAATAGAAAGAGAATGATTTAACAAAGAAATGAATTAATACAAATATATTTATAATAGTAATACAGAATAAACCCAACACCTTATACGAAACTTAATTCTAATTTAGTTTTAAATTTCAAATACCTTTCTTCCCCCAGCCGGGTTGCCTCTTTTTTCCCCACCTCCACCCTGACTTTCACATGCAACCTATCGAGAGTTGTTTCCTTTTGTATTCCCTTCAAAATATTCCAAAAAGGATGCCCACTAATTCTTGCCAACGAAAAGTAGGATATACGCCATTCACACTGACTAACGGTAAAACACTAAAAAAATGTTCCCTCCGGTGCTTGCAGAGACATTACACAAGGGAGTTGCGACCGGAGAGACATTGCACGAGGGAGCTGCGGTGACAGAGAGAGTGCCCATGATGTTCTTATGAGCAGCCGAATGCGTCCGCTGTCTGCTCGCATCACAAAATTTGTTTCTCGTACCTCAAGATAAATATTTGCTCAAATGTTAAATCGTATCTCAAATTGCTCGTATTTCGGGTACTCGTATGTCGAGGTACCACGGTGTTAATTCAAAAAATGCTACCTTTATCATAACACTATTTACGTTTCACTGATATTGCACATGAAGTTAATTAGCGCTATTTTAAATATGTATTTTCACACCTGTAGGGGGAACTTAAATGTCTAAAATTTTCTCTAAAATGGTTGATGCGCTCAAACGGTCGGTGCGTTTTGGCTGTGCACTAAACTCAATTTTTGTATGGCCCTGACTGCTTGAGTGACTGGTTTTATTTCTTGCCAGCACACTACTTATTGCGATCAACCTAGCAGACGTTCAACCTAAAAATAGCGTCCCCGCGCATTCCAATCAGTATGGTAAATCCATTCAAAACATCCCAGGGGAGTGGCAAGGCATTTGACTGTGCGTGCAGTGCTTTCAACCCACAAAACACTCAATACTTAAAGAAACAGCATATCAAAGAAACAGCATATCAGAGGTATTCAGGGGAAATGCCTGGCGTGAATGACAACACAATGCGGGTGTGAATGCTTGAAAACGGACGGAAGCCATGGATCAAACATACTTTAACAGCTTTGCTAAGGGATCGCTAACAGATAGGTAACGAATTACTAACGGATGGTCAACATTGTAATTCGGGCAGGCAGCGTCACACGAGTTATGTGACAATTTGGAACAGTGGCGCTTAGCATGTTAAATGCCAAATTCTTTATATCATAGTGTACCTTTGATCTCCATAAAGCATTATCAAACTTAATTTTGCTCGTGCTGTCTTTTAAAAAAGCATGCTAGTGCCAAGCCTAACATACTCTAGCGCAGTGCTCTCAAACCGGTCCTCAAAGGGCCGCAGTTGGTGCAGGTTTTCATTCCAACTCAACAAGGATACCTTTTGCAAGTGCAATCAATTAATTCGAGTCAGGTGCTACTTATTTTAAAGACACCTGATTGGTTAAAATGTCGGCACTGGACCCTATGTGGAACCGGTTTGAGACCACTGCTCTAGCGGATAGCATAACATACGCTACCGGCTAGCATAACAGGTACGCTAGCGGATAGCATAACATATGCTAGCCTAGTGTCATGCTAGCGGCTTTTCGGACGAGGTGTCCAATGTATTGAGAAAAAAATGAAAATATACCCGCAAATAAGACTGCGCCCAATCACACGTTGAGCTTTATAGGTGTGAAAATACGCTAGATCACTTAAACTTGGAACTAATATAATTTTGCTATGCATGTGGGCTAACATATAATGTTAAATGTGAAATTAAATTTTCCATCCTCGTCTAGTTGTAGCCTGAGAGTCTTGTGTCAAGAGTGGATAAGGTCATACAGCATTTTCCACACCTAACGTTACATCTGGCCACTGAGGGATTTGCATTCCCCCTGACCAGTCCTTGTTTCCCCCCAAAAGGCATTTTGTAAACTTTGCTCTTGACCACGTTCCAGTTAATGCTTTGTGAATTTATTTTGACTTGTGCCCTACAGGGCCAAGAAAATTGAGGTCCAGGGCATGAATGCGGCCCATCTCGTAGACCTGCAGGCCCAGGCTATGAACCTCTATCTGCCCACTCACTTAGTTCAGGATGCAGGACTTACTCAGGTGAGCCAAAAACTGTAAATGTGTCATGAATGCGTGAGATTGCTATTGATACTGTTCCAAAGCACGATTTAACTTTCATGAAAGGAAAGCTAGGAATCCCAACACTGAGCCCATTACATGTCTTTTGGTAGGTGCCATCTGGTTCCCATACTGTTTTGGCTATTATGGGTGAGGAGGACATGGTGAACAATGTAACCGGGAGTCTGAAGCTGCTCTGATATCCTCCAAGGCATTGAAGAAAGGAATTCATTTGTGATGGCTGAAAGCATCAGACTGAGGACGTGCAAAAGGACACAAATTACAACTACAGATTATTCCACCGGCCACTAGGGCTCAGTGTCCACTCATTGATAAGATTCCTCTTTGTGACAAAAGCGCTTCAATTCAATGTTATTTATTTGAGTTGTTAATGCTCCTGATGATCTGTGTGCTGCACACTTTTTCTGTAAAAATAATGTCTGCCAGCTATGTTACATGCTTGTGTCAGCTCTATTAATCATACAGATATGTGCTGTTAAATTTATGGACTCCTTTAATTGTGGTATGTTAGTGCTATATACGCCAAGTAGTCTGCTTAGTTGTGCTTCTGGTGTGTCAATTTCATATTTTTATTAAAATTCTAAATCAATATTCAGGAGGATATTTCTAAAGTAGTGAAGATAATGTAGGTATCTTCTTCCAATAGTGTCAATTATCTCATTTTGAGCCAAAAAGGCCAAAGTGGAGCCCTGGCACCAATGTTCCCTCTAATTTTTTGTTTGTTTGGGCAGAAAGACAACCTCCCTGAACACACTGAATACCAGTGTGAGCAACATCATCATTGCTCGCTATGGGCACTCCAGTATCACACCTGCCATAAGCAGGTGCATGTTTACTACACATACATGATTTAGTAATAATAAAATGTAATGATTAATATCTATGAATGCGCGGCCCGGCATATGAGTTATTCGCGCGTCGGCCTCACAGCTCTAGGGTCCTGGGTTCAGGCTATGAACCTCTATCTGCCCACTCACTTAGTTCAGGATGCAGGACTTACTCAGGTGAGCCAAAAACTGTAAATGTGTCATGTATGCGTGAGATTGCTATTGATACTGTTCCGAAGCACGATTTAACTTTCATGAAAGGAAAGCTAGGAATCCCAACACTGAGCCCATTACATGTCTTTTGGTAGGTGCCATCTGGTTCCCATACTGTTTTGGCTATTATGGGTGAGGAGGACATGGTGAACAATGTAACCGGGAGTCTGAAGCTGCTCTGATATCCTCCAAGGCATTGAAGAAAGGAATTCATTTGTGATGGCTGAAAGCATCAGACTGAGGACGTGTAAAAGGACACAAATTACAACTACAGATTATTCCACCGGCCACTAGGGCTCAGTGTCCACTCATTGATAAGATTCCTCTTTGTGACAAAAGCGCTTCAATTCAATGTTATTTATTTGAGTTGTTAATGCTCCTGATGACCTGTGTGCTGCACACTTTTTCTGTAAAAATAATGTCTGCCAGCTATGTTACATGCTTGTGTCAGCTCTATTAATCATATAGATATGTGCTGTTAAATTTATGGACTCCTTTAATTGTGGTATGTTAGTGCTATATACGCCAAGTAGTCTGCTTAGTTGTGCTTCTGGTGTGTCAATTTCATATTTTTATTAAAATTCTAAATCAATATTGAGGAGCATATTTCTAAAGTAGTGAAGATAATGTAGGTATCTTCTTCCAATAGTGTCAATTATCTCATTTTGAGCCAAAAAGGCCAAAGTGGAGCCCTGGCACCAATGTTCCCTCTAATTCTTTGTTTGTTTGGGCAGAAAGACAACCTCCCTGAACACACTGAATACCAGTGTGAGCAACATCATCATTGCTCGCTATGGGCACTCCAGTATCACACCTGCCATAAGCAGGTGCATGTTTACTACACATACATGATTTAGTAATAATAAAATGTAATGATTAATATCTATGAATGCGCGGCCCGGCATATGAGTTATTCGCGCGTCGGCCTCACAGCTCTAGGGTCCTGGGTTCAAATCCAGGTCGGTCCACCTGTGTTGAATTTGCATATTCTCCCTGGGCCTGCATGTGTTTTCTCTGAGTACTCTATTTTCCTCCCACATCCCAAAAAGATGCATTGGAGGCTGATTGGACATTCTGCCCCTAGGTATGGGTCTGAGTGTGTATGGCTGTCTGTCTCCTTGTGCCCTGCGATCAGCTGGCCACCGATACATGGTGTCCCCCGCCCCTGGCCCAAAGTCAGCAGGGATAGGCTCCTGTCCCAAAGTCAGTAGGGATAGGCTCCTGGCCCAAAATCAGCAGGGATAGGCTCCAGCACCCCCCACGAGTGATGAAGTGGATAAAGCGGTTCAAAAAATGAATGAAAAAATATCTATGAATAAAACATCTTCAAAATGCCATTAGAATATGCAGATCCGGCTTAAATTTTACCTTATTTTACACATCTGTCCTCACTTGTCATTATCGTTCAAATGCCTTTTCTGACAGCGCCCACACAATGTCGAATTAGGAGCAAAAACAGCCATTGAGATCACCACAGAGGAGGCTAATTCTTTCTGCTTGCCAAAGGTCTTATCCCACCAGTCTGTACAGACGAACTATTCCACTACAGAATGCCTCCTTACTTCTGGTTCATGGTCTGCAGACATTCATTGTCTCTGGTTATGGTCCTGTTAGGTCTGAAAATACAACTTCAGGAACTGGCTAAGAAAGAGTGGGATCAATTTAAATAGGAAATAGGTGTATTACCAGACTGCAAAGTGGACAGTGAGAGCTCTTACAGTGGAGTCATGTTAAGCGCGATGTTCCTGCAACTCTAGTCGAATGACCAGTGAGTGTGTCTTTAATACAGGGAAAACTGACAGTTGTCACTAGGACTTTGGACAGATACGTTTCAGTCATTTGCAGGGCGAAAAGTAATTGATCAGTGTCGGACAGTTGAGTATTTGTGTTGACATGTCAACCCAATCACAAGACTAGGATTGATTATTCAGTCAGTTGGGTGTTTATGCTGACATGTCAGCCATAAGGATGACTACGATGCTGTTATACTCACAAAAACTCATACAATATGAACAAGCAATTGCAAAGAGACTTTGCCTTATCTTACAGTCCCATCGGTTGACGTGTTGTTGGGAATAAAGGTCCATTGATCTACAAACATTGCACACAATGTCCCCTTTCTCTGCCAGAAGCATATCAACTGCTTTGCTGTCATGGAAAGCCAGGAGACTGGTGACTTCCAGCTGTTCCTTAATTGTCACAAATCCCTGCTCAGTGTATTTTCCAAGTTTCTGGACATAGTAATGGATGTTGTTTATCCTTTCATGTTTTATTTGGTGCCAAACAATCCATTGCTTGGACACACTCCACAGTTCTAAACATAATCTGACCCAACTCACAACACATTGTGCTGGTTTATTTGCCGTTATTGTGGAATCAGAGCTAGTTGATCAAGTATGTGTAGGCCTGTGCACACTCAGCAGAGTCAGGTTGACCTGTCCAGACGTTCTAGAACGAAGTTTCTGCCAAAACCATGACAGTAAAGGGTTGATCTTTCGTGAAAACAGGCTATGAAAGACGCAAAGTTGGCAAATTAAAATTTGGGTCTCATCCTGCCTGACCTGAACTTGCCTGAGCATGCAGTCTGTTAGAACCTCAATACCTAAGTGCCAATATAAATAATAATCACAGCTAGAAAGAGTTCCCACAATTTGATACATTTTTAAGAATTATGACAATGCTCTTCTGTCACACATTTTTTTCTACACTTGATCCAATAATTTTCCATATTTTTACCGTAACACAGATTTAAGGATGCTAAAAGAGAAACAATAATGATAGAGTGAAAGACTCCCAGCCCAGTTTGATATATATATATATATACATATATACATATATACATATATACATATATACATATATACATATATACATATATACATATATACATATATACATATATACATATATACATATATACATATATACATATATACATATATACATATATACATATATACATATATACATATATACATATATACATATATACATATATACATATATACATATATACATATATACATATATACATATATACAGTGATAATTTTACAATTGGCACACTGCGAGTCCCAGGGATTCGCTTGTCTGAAAACTGCGTCCCAGGAAACTTGTCACGAGTCCCAACATACTAAGGATGCAAATAAAACATAAACAACGATATATAAACATTCAGATTTAATTTATTTATTATATGGTTTAGGGTTAGGGTTTATTTATCATTGTACTAGTCTTTCAGCTCGTAGATCCTCCTCTCTTTGCAGCCAAAAGTCTTTTGAAATGTGCGT
>NW_027551608.1:1827672-1900172 GCF_051989575.1 Stigmatopora nigra
TATGTATGTATGTATGTATGTATGTATGTATGTATGTATGTATGTATGTATGTATGTATGTATGTATGTATGTATGTATGTATGTATGTATGTATGTATGTATGTATGTATGTATGTATGTATGTATGTATGTATGTATGTATGTATGTATGTATGTATGTATGTATGTATGTATGTATGTATGTATGTATGTATGTATGTATGTATGTATGTATGTATGTATGTATGTATGTATGTATATATATATATATATATATATATATATATATATATATATATATATATATATATATATATATATATATATATATATATATATATATATATATATATATATATATAGGTCTTCCAACCTATCGGCTCATTGACTCTGTTTAAATCAAGCTGGATAAGGGAGTGTTGAGATTAAATTGTTTTAATTTAAATGCTTTAGGGTTAGCGAGCAATATAGTTCAAAAGAATGCAATGGCCACAAAAATAACACAATACACCTCTCTTCTGCCTAATACTTCTGCAAAGGGATGGGTGATTTATTCATGCCCCCAGTAGTCATTCCCACTACGCAATTGCACTTGAAGTCTTATCAACTCTTTGCACACAAATTATTCACACTTTCAGATGCTTTTCCCCTACTTTCAATAACCTTTTGCACTTGAAATATTTATTTTAAGTGTATTCGGGCGATTCGCCCAAAGACGTTTCGCCAATGGACAGTTCGTGGCCCGGGCCGTATATGGCCCGCGGCCTGAGGTTTAAAAACATGTACACACACGACCCGGAGCGGGGTGTGCGCGTAAATCCTGTCTCGCCGGAACGTCCGTTCGGCTGGCTAACCGGTCAGCTAAATATCCGTTCGGCCAACTATCCGTTCGGCTAACTATCCGTTCGGCCGAACGCCCACTCGGCGAACTGTCCATCGGCCAGACTTTCGTCGGCGAAACGTCTTTAGGCAAATCGTCCGCTCACGGAACCGCAGCCTTCGGTGGACAAAATTGTGTCACGGGGCCAGGCGATTGCTCGTGTGGTCAGTAATACGGACGTTGATGAGTTAGTTGGTTGATGTGCACCAAAACAGATCTTGAGTAAATGCAACGCTCGGCAATACACGAGGAATTCAACGAGAAAGCAGCCGAGAAGGAAACATCCTATAAAAATGTTCACGAATCGTGCCCAGTTTGACGACGTTTGTTTTAGAACGATTAAAAGTCGTCAAAGGCAAATAGTCTTTGTATGTATGTTTTTTTCCAAAATGGTCGTCCACCAGCACTGGAGAAGCAGGTAAGAACTAATAGTCACATAAAATGGCTGTAAAATTACATTTCAAAGAAATCATTAAACATTAATGCTGGGTGATTTATCAATCAATCAAAAGCCTTTATTATCATCATACACAGCTGCGTATAACGAAATTTGTGGTGCTACTCCACAAAGTGTTTTCCCATTGAAATAACATAAATAAGTAATATAAAAATATAAAGTCACATCCTGTTATGGTAAATTCTAACATAGTGCACCATCCAAGATATTGCACATTGTTGTTGTTAATGTTGTTGTTTGAATTCTTAATGCTGTGTTTACAAAGTGTGGTCATGTTTGTGTGCTATCTGTATATTGCATCCCGGTAGCTTTCACTAGTTCCCATGCGTTTTAACAAGGGTTTGTATAAATAATTGTAATTCATTTTGTGACATTAATAAATGATTTCATATTCATTTTCTCTCATTTTTGTGTTTCTCCCATCTTTCTTACAAAATTGGTACATGTTGACCAATTTTAAAAAGTTTAGTTGCTCGATGTGTGAAGACCTCAGAACGACTTAGAGAATTTACATATAAAATACATCTCTACATAAGAAATTTTCAAGTTACGAAAAAGTTCTTGAACCAATTAATTTCTTAAGTAGAGGTATGACTGTAGACACATTCACATGGACTCACCAGAGATGTCTTCAACTCTCTTGGATAGGTCGTCAACCTTGGGTACCCAGGTGCAGAGCTGAAGTCCAGCTCATTAAAAGGGTCTTAAATGCTGTGGCCACGGTCTTCCAACCTATCGGCTTATTGACTCCCATTGACTTATTGACTCTGTTTAAATCAAGCTGGATAAGGGAGTGTTGAGATTAAATTGTTTTAATTTAAATGCTTTAGGGTTAGCGAGCAATATAGTTCAAAAGAATGCAATGGCCACAAAAATAACACAATACACCTCTCTTCTGCCTAATACTTCTGCAAAGGGATGGGTGATTTATTCATGCCCCCAGTAGTCATTCCCACTACGCAATTGCACTTGAAGTCTTATTAACTCTTTGCACACAAAATATTCACACTTTCAGATGCTTTTCCCCTACTTTCAATAACCTTTTGCACTTGAAATATTTTTTTTCTCACACTTTCATTAGTTTCAGTTATTGATGGAAATGGTGGTACAACCTGTTGTTAGGGTCATGGGGCAATTACTTTTTCACAAAGGACAAGACAAGTTTGTATTGTTTCCGCCTTCGTAAATAAAAACAGCATTTAGAGAGCATTTAGTTATTTCCTTATGTTGTCTCTGTGTCATACTAAAATTAGTTCAATGATATGAAACCTTTGTGTGATAAATATGCAAAAAAACCCACAGAAATTAGGGAGGAGGCAAACACTTTTTCACGGCTTTCTACAAGGTCATGTGATTTTTGGCTGGTCTGACCGTGTTTTGATGCCCCTGCCCCCTTTGGTCAAATCATATATAAGCAGGAAGACTTGAACATAACATCAAATGGACAAATAATATTACTGCAATTGGGTCCAGGTTAGGGTTAAAAGTGCAATTTTTACCGGGAAATCAAGCACCCTGGGCTCGGTTATAGTCTACAAAAATTGCCAGTACTTTTATTTATGCTGCGGTATTCGTATTTATTCATTTAAGGCTGTTTTCGGCTGGATTTAAAGTCATTTTAGTGCATTTTGGGGTTTTTCGCCATTGACGCCCATGGCTGTCTTTTACCAGGGAAATCCTACCCTGGACTCAGTTTAAACTTCCAAAGAGCTCCAGTATCTGTATTCAATCATTAAATACCATTACAGCTTGATTTTTAGCACCTTATAAATATTATAAATATCCAAAATATTCCTGAATACTCTTGTCATAGGAAGAGTATTCAGGAATATTTTTTATTAAGCAGCAGCACCATATTTGAACTTGTAGTAGTTGTTTAATTGATAACTCTTTGGAGTTCAGAATACTCAGAAATATATACCTGTTAAATATATTTTATTTTTTAAATGATTTCCCAATATTTTAGGAAATACATATTCAAAATGATTTGCTGAGAACCTTAATTCAAAGATGAATCTCAATGTGTTCTATTCTGGTGAAAATTACAGTATCTACTTTTATAACTCCTTTCCTTGTTTGGCTGTGAATAAATGTCCATGTTATTCTAAATGAATGTTGTTATCTGTAACTTGTTATTCTAAATGAATGTTGTTATCTGTAACTTGTTATTGTAAATGAATGTTGTTATCTGTAACTTGTTATTCTAAATAAATGTTGTTATCTGTAACTTGTTATTCTAAATGAATGTTGTTATCTGTAAATTGTAATTGTAAATGAATGTTGTTATCTGTAACTTATTACTCTAAAATTTAGAATAACAAGTTACAGATAACAACATTCATTTAGAATAACAAGTTACAGATAACAACATTCATTTAGAATGACAACTTACAGATAACAACATTCATTTAGAATAACAAGTTACAGATAACAACATTCATTTAGAATAACAAGTTACAGAAAACAACATTCATTTAGAATAACAAGTTACAGATAACAACATTCATTTAGAATAACAAGTTACAGATAACAACATTCATTTAGAATAACAAGTTATAGATAAAAACATTCATTTAGAACAGGGGTGTCAAACATACGCCCCTTGGGCCGGATCCGACCTGTCGGGTGGTTTGGTACAGCCCGGGGAAGAAAGCTGCATTGTATAAAAAAATAAAGAATTTTCTTTAAAATGTTTAGTACTTGTATTATCCGCTAGTGGGCGCAGTGTTTTAGTACATGCAAGCAACATGAATTGACATTTATTTATGTTCTTATGTAGAACAGGGGTGTCAAACATACGCCCCTTGGGCCGGATCCGACCTGTCTGGTGGTTTGGTACAGCCCGGGGAAGAAAGCTGCATTGTATAAAAAAAAAAAAGAATTTTCTTTAAAATGTTTAGTACTTGTATTATCCGCTAGTGGGCGCAGTGTTTTAGTACATGCAAGCAACATGAATTGACATTTATTTATGTTCTTATGTTATTCTCTTGTTCATAATATATTGTTCATAATGTAAAAGGAAAATTCTGTTAATACACATTTTGATAATTTACTCATTCTTTGCACTAATTATTAGTATTAGTGACTAATACAAAGGAAAAAAAGTGGACTTATTGCTAGTTCTATGTAATTTTGCAATGAGTTTACTGGTCCGGCCCGCTTGATCTCAAATTAAGCTGTATTCGGCCCGCAGACCAAAGGGAGTTTAACACCCCTGATTTAGAATAACAAGTTACAGATAACATTCATTTAAAATGTAATTGTTACAGATAACAACATTCATTTAGAATCTAAATGAATGTTACCTGTAACTTGCTTCACTGCTTTCTACAAGGTCACATGATTTTTGGCTGGTTTGACCGTGTTTTGATATCCCTGCTCTCTTTGGTCAAATAGCATATGTGAAATATATTTGTATTCTTATATTTAGTCTTGCACCCTTTTCACTATGACGTATTAAAAGTTACTAGAATAGAATTTAATTTACACCTATTGGTTAAAATGTGCACTACACCTTTTGCACTCCACCTCCTTCATTTGTATTAACGCCTCCCATTTTTATGACTTGTCTTATCTCTAATAAAACCACCTTTGAAGCGGCTTTTCGGCGGGAGATAGCTTCGAGGAGCTTGGAGAGTAGTCACACTCTCGGGCCACAGAATGATCCACTCCCCCGCCTCTGCAGACGCGGCCTTTTAACTTTCATTCTATCTGCCTCAATGTGTGTTCCTGTGTTCGAGTTTATTTAAGTGTTGGCCAGTAGCCCCAACATTCTGGTGCCAGAAACCCGGAAGGTTTGGCCTCCTGATTTTGGATCGCGAAAAATTAATCCAAAAATCTGACGTCAGCTGTCTCCCCATTGAGGAGAAGGGTGATCGATTTTCCACTATCCAGAAGAAGGAAGCAAATCCATCCCACCGGACACAGAGCACATCTGAGCGGTAAGGCACTTTTAAAATTAATTTGTACAATCCAATCCAGTATTGAGATCCCGTCTTTCTAGAGAAGAAAGATGCTCCGTGTGTCGGAGAAAAATGTTTCTTATGCCGCTCCCCGTAAGTCAGGGGAAGCTTTCTCGGGATTGGAGAAGTTAGGAAACGTACACGGGAGATCAAGTAAGGATCTCGAGATTTCTGGAAGAGTTCTAACTGAGAGAATCACCAGACAGAGAGGAGGAGGTCGCAACCCTCCGTCAGGGACTCCGAGGATTGCGTTAAAGATATAGAAAAAATATTATTATACTGTGCCAAGAGAATGAAAGAGCTCAAAATAAAGAAAATATATACAGAATAATAAATATAAAACTTGCAAGTAATCTTCATAAAGAGAAATTTAAACCAGAGCACGTAAATCACGTCATTAGCCGCGCAAAATAAGAGTATAAACGACTATCTAGGTGGGTAAATAAGATAGTAAATTGAACGGGACGTCCCAAGAGAAGGTGAGTAAACACTAAATAAAAACTAATAAATACATTATAAGAATAACTGAATATATAAATATATTTTTTTAATATGCTAAAATCTTCAAACAAAAGAAAAGTTGCAAAAATGGGTTTAACAAACAGCAAAGAACACTCAACCGACATGAAGTTTATGCTGAAGCATTTTCCTGGATAATTGCACATATGAAAGAGTGGAGGAAGAATAAAGACAAAGGGTGGGGGGGGGGGGGGTCCTAAGGGCAAAGCACACGTGAAGAAAAAATGGCTGAGCCGAGGACAAAGGAAAAATGGCGGCCAAATGGAGTGAAAAAAGCCTTTTTCCCTAGCCCATCAACAATATTAATGATATCAAACATAAAGACAATGCAGAAATGGCATTCATCCAAATTATTAATGATATCAAACGAGAAGAAAACAATGCAAAAATGGCATTGATCCAAATTATTAGGTAAATTGTACCTGACGAGTTTAAATAAAATAATTAATTTAGGATAAGCATGATTTCTTGTTAGGTTCATTAATAATTACCCTCGTTCGTAATTATCAATAACTGCAGGCAGACATCTTATTCAATTATTGACATTTAATTAAATAGAATGGATCACGGATAAAAACCTCAGAGGGGAGATTCAACAAGCCAGGGTTTCCCCTACAACTTCGGAGCATCTCCTCGAATAGACATTTTCGTACGATAATTATTGCCATGAATCAAAACTATTTACAGAGTTGTTGATCATTTCATCACGTATGAGTAAAAACAACATCTGGAACTACAATAACAATCAAAGTATTTTACCAATAACAAGGCAGGAGACTAGACCTAACAACATTTGGATTAGAACAATTATGCCTTCCCTTGACCTAAGAATCATATAACAATTACATAAAGAAAAACCTGAAGTGCATCACGAGGTATAGCCACTATGTTGTAAATCAGTGGTTTTCAAAGTGGGCGGTACCGCCCCTCGGGGGGTGGTGTGAACTTTCAGGGGGGCGCTGACGAATAAACAGGCGAATGGGGGGCGTTGAAATAGTGAAGGGGGCGATGGAGCAATTACAGTAAAATGTGACGTTGGTGTTTGTAGAAAGACCGGAAAAATTGATTGTCTGTAATAAAAAGTCGACAAAAAACAAGCTTTATTGAAACAAGAAACGTTGTCTGCTCGACCGCTCACGAGCAGCGCGCATATACCGTATATCACTAATTGTCGCGAGTTTATCGTCAATGCAGGCGACTGGGGAAACCACCACCATCCAGTCAGCCGCAGAGGAGCACACAATAGCGCGCCGGCAACGCTTAACCACAGACGTATGCGCACAGCGACCGGCTTAATGCATCAGCTATCAATTTTTATGATTCGAGGTGAAGAATAAATGATAACCATTTTTGTTTATTAAAATTGTTTTTTTTAGTCTTCAAACTGTTTGTGATTGAAGAATCAACCAATTCTTGTGACATTTAGCAATATAGTCGTTCTAGCGTTCGTTGGAAAGGGGTAAAGAGGGGGGCGTTGGCATTTTGGCCCGGCGGTGAAGGGGGCGGTGGCCAAAAAAGTTTGAAAATCACTGTTGTAAATGATCGAAGCAACATTCTTGTTATTGGCCAAATGACTCTGGCCTCGTTACAAAAGGGACCACCGAATCTCGAAGACCCAGATTGGGTGAATTGTTTGTATAAACATCCTGGAACAGGCAGTCCACGTTAGAGATGACTTGGCGGTTATAGGTGACCTCGCAACACTTTGAGAATAGAAAGAGAATGATTTAACAAATAAATGAATTAATACAACTATATGTATAATAGTAATACAGAATAAACCCAACATTTCCCCGTTTTTATAATATGTATGTTATTAATTATTTCTTAGTAATCACGAAATGGTAATGTCGGGTGACTGTGATTTTTCCTGCCTACTCCTTACTCCCATGGCTGGTCTGAAAGAGAAAGAACATAATCATATTCGTCCAATTGGTCCTCGGGATTACCGTACTCCTGGACCTCACTGCTTCCCCCAACCCGTCCCATAAGATACAACTCATGTACTTTAGAATTTGTAGGGACAATTGCACCGAATCTCGAAGACCCAGATTGGGTGAATTGTTTGTATAAACATCCTGGAACAGGCAGTCCAGGTTAGAGATGACTTGGCGGTTATTGGTTAAAATGTGCACTACACCTTTTGCACTTCACCTCCTTCATTAGTATTAACGCCTCCCGTTTTTATGACTTGTCTTATCTCTAATAAAACCACCGTTGAAGCAGCTTTTTGGGTGGAGATAGCTTCGAGGAGCTTGGAGAGTAGTCACACTCTCGGGCCTCAGAATGGTCCACTCCCCCGCCTCTGCAGACGCGGCCTTTAACTTTCATTCTATCTGCCTCAGTGTGTGTTCCTCTGTTCGAGTTTATTTAAGTGTTGGCCAGTAGCCCCAACAGTATATAAGCAGGAAGGCTTGAACATAACATCTCTACCCCGGTTCCATGATGCCAAAATCTATTAAGACTGTTTATCATGCTAACGTGACCCTACCTCCCCACTAAGTCAAATCCCACCATTGCATACTGAACATAATGCTTTTGAACACACCTTCACTGGAACTTTTTTTTGTAAGAAAAGCACTAAAACCACAAAATTAAGAATATTTATTACTTCAGCATGTGTGAGAATTTGTACTTTCTATCAACTACCAGGTTACATAACTTCAGAAACATTTGAAAACTGTACAATGATACAAACACGCAAAATAGTTGTTGTACATCTATCTCTCAATTGAATCGTTCTCTACTCCCTCTGAAAGCATGTTTTGGTCATTGCCAATCTATTTTTCTTGTTGAGGCAAATATTTTTTTCCATTTTTTAAATTTTTTTATGAGTCATTGGCTGCTTTTGTAAATCACCTGGGCACACACACAATTATTTTTTAAAAGAACTTCTGAAGTGAGAGCATAGAAAAGTCTTGGTCTGTGTAATCAATTGCAATAACGTGCATTCAGACATGAACATTAGATGATTTAACGCAAATTTGTCGATGAACCAAGCAAAGCCTTACCATAATTCAAAGCCAGACAAGCAGAGAGCATCATTCATTCCAGTGATACCTCAAAGCAGAAAGGATCAATACCAAACGTCTAGCAGCAATGTCAATACATAGCTTTAGTTTAAAACGTTGTATCTAGTACCGTTTCTACTCAAAAATGGCACTTAGTACCAAACACTTGTGGTACCTCAAGTTCATTATAATGTTAAAATAAAAAAAACGCAAAATGATTTTTTCCCACATTTTCCTAAAGAATGTTAAAAAAAGTTGACAGAATATTTAATTATAATACATTAGATGTTTCCATCGTGGCGGAGTGCTAACAAGTCTGAATATGTCAGTTAAGGGGTCTTGCCTGGGATGGCGGACCAGTGGTGAAGCACTATACAATTTCGTCATACGCAGCTGAGGGTATGATGACTACTAGGCTTTTTGTCAAGTCAATGATGACGACAATGCCTATGTCTGATGTTAATTACCCTTCACACTAGTCCTGACTATCAATTTATTTTTGTAAATATTGTTCCAGTGACTTGTATACTTGAGTGACATCAAAATCAATCACGAGCCCTAAAAAAGTGCAAACATTTATTCATTTTTTGAAACGGTTCATCCTCACAAGGGTCGCAGAGTTTGCTGTAGCCTATCCCATCTGACTTAAGGCACGAGGCAGGGGACACCCTGAATTGGTGGACAGCCAATCGCGGGGCACGAGGAGACAGACGACGGTTACACTCATACCTAAGGGCAATTTAGAGTGTCCAATGTGGGAGGAAACCAGAGTACCCAGAGGAAACCCATGCAGGCACAGAGACAACATGCAAACTCCACACAGGTGGACTGACCTGGATTTGAACACAGGACCCCAGAACTATGAGGCTGACTGAACCACTGGGCCGCCCGCTGTGTTTAAAAAAAAAATTCCAATTCCATATCTCTTGTACCGCAAACAAACGGAATTGGAGATACTCCTTCATTTAAACACCAATGTCTAGGACAGTGGTTCTTAACCTCAGGGGTTCGGTGGAGCCTTTGGCACGGAGGGTCAGGACACATCGACACATCATATTCAAAATAACATGTCCCACTTCACCATCAGTGGATGCAGATGATCACGTGACATTGCTTTACCATTCAGTGCTGCGTTGAATTTATATATCTTGATTTTGGAGAAAAAAAATCACATTGTATTTTACATTAAAGTAGGGTTTGGTGAATGTGCATATGAAACTGGTGGGGTTCGGTAACTCCAACAAGGTTAAGAACCACTGGTCTAGCACTATGTCATCTGTGTAAAATACACTCAAAGCTGGTGAACAGAAATAAAAGTCATGTAGCACAGCAGGTTGAGGTAGAAAGCAGCACATGGGACAGTTGCAGCTACAGTCGTACCTCTACTTACAAAATTAATTGGTTCCAGAACTTTTTTTGTAACTTGAAAATTTCTTAAGTCGAGCAGTTCTTTATTTGGAAATTCTTTAATTTGTTCCACGGTCCTCACACAACTACCACTAAACCCTTTTAAATTGGTCAAAGTCTCCCAATTTCGTATGAAAGATGTGAGAAACACACCAAACCTGGATATGCACACGCACATTTCCCTATGACCCAACGGCGTCAAAAAGCTATCCACTTTGTAGTACATTATAGACTTTTACACGTGGTCAGTGTGTGTGAAAATATTTGCCGCATTGCATTTGTACGTTTTTTTATCGCTTAATAAGGAGAATTGCATTTGGTTGTCCGTCTCCTTGTGTCCTGCGATCGGCTAGCCACCGATTCAGGATGTCCCTCACCACTGGCCTGGAGACAGCTGGGATTGCCTACAGCACCCCCCAGTTCAGAAAATGAGATGAGAAACGTGTGCCCTGTTTGTAAATATGTGCCCTATGTGTGTAAATATTCCATTTCTAATAAGAGGAATTGCAATCATTAACAAGGGGAGCATTAAGCCGAGGTGGACAGGATATGATATGCATCCCCCTTTCCCGTGCGCGTCAAAAACCTGTCCACTTTGTAGTACATTTTAGACTTTTATAGTGAGGATAAAGGGGTTCAGAAAATGAATGAATGTGTCCCCTGTGTATGTATGTAACGCGTTGCATTTGTACGTTTTTTCTTGCTTAATAAGGAGAATTGCAATCATTAATAAGGAGATCATTTGGTCGAGGTTGACACGTATGTAAGAGAGAATCTTGTAACATGGATACTTTTGTCGTGAGACAGCCAATGAGAGCCCAGTAGAGTGTAGCGAGGTTTGTAAGTGAGAATCCATGCATTCGCGACAATAATAAATAAGATACGAGGAAATGCATTTACTTTTTGAGGGTTTTCATAACTTACGTCTTTTTCGTATCTTGAGGCACTCATTTGCATATAAAAAGCTTTCATAACTTGAAAAAATCGTACCGAGAGGCATTTGTAAGTAGGGGCATGACTGTAGTTGGGTATTGCCAATATATATATATATATAAAAATATAATCTAGAGCAATGTTTTCCAACCAGTGTGCCCTGAGTGATGCTCAGGTGTGCCGTGATAAATTACAAGAAATCGAACTACTACGAGGTTAAAATTTAAATATGAAATCATAGATTGTTCTATAACAAGATTCAAATCATAATGTTATGAGATTCAGTGGTGAGTCGTCAGGGCCTTCTCTGCTGGCCTAAGACATGATCTGAATCACAGACTGATGTTAATTATATTTTGTCCATGAATACTTATTAAATAATTCCAAATTGTCTGTCAGGTTCCTTTCATTGCTTTCCCCCTGGTTGCTTCCAGATGTGTGTTTTCATATTGAAGCATTTAATTAATCACATTTAAGCCATTAGTGTTCCCTCGCTACTTCGCGGTTCAGCTACCGCGGACTAAGAGCTTCACGTTTTTTTTTTTGAAAAAAAAAATACAAACATTACATTGAGACAACATTTTTACAGTTCTTTTTGTTATAACATGAATTTCACTCTCTCTACCCGTATTCTCTATGTTGTACTGTATACAGGGGGGGGGGGGGGGTAAAAAAATAAATAAATAAAAAACACAAATTAAATTAAATTCAAATTAAGCATTTTTGAAGGGGCACCCCGACTTCGCGGAAATTCACTTATCACGGGTGGTCCCGGTCCCCATTAACTGCGATAACCGAGGGAACACTGTATTTGTTGCCAGGGTCAGAAATGTGCCTTAAGGCCTTCACAATCAGTTCTGCAGGTTCTGCAGCATAAAGCAAGCATCGATAAAACTTTTGCTTTAGCCATCAGATTTTGATTCAGTGACACCAAGGCCTTCCCGCAGGCGTAGTGATACGCCATCGCTTACACAAACAATGATTGGCTAGTGATAGAGTAGGCGGGCCAAAGCCAGAGAGAGCGAGCCAGAGCTTGCAAACTCCTCCCATAATGGCCGACGGAGGAAAACAAACGGATTTGGTTGCAATTAGTTGACAACCTTTGTCGACGTTAAGTCTGTGTGAGTAATATGGGGAGGAAAAAAGTTGTAATATTACGAGATTTAAGCCATGTTCCTGTTTTTACGGTACGTGAACCAGAAGTTGTTTGGTTTCAGGGACATCAATTTTTGGCGACGTAAAATCTCTGGGTTACTTTTTGCGTGATATAGGGAGATAAGGTCAAAAATTAAAATAAGATTAAACAAACATTGCATTATTTTAACATCAGTGAAAGCTGTTTGGGTTCTGCGGACCTCAACTTTAACAATGCTAGATTGGTGTGAAAAAAAAGATTTTTGAATAATTTGGGATTATTTAATTCCTGTTAATAAAACTTTGATGAGAAAGACATTCTAATGTTAATATAGGCGACATAGTTTTAAATTAGAAGATTTGCAGATAGTGGTGTGCTTAGAGATTTTTTCAATGCAAAGTGTGCTGCAGTTCAAAAATGGCTGGGAAACACTGATCTGGAGTATGCGTGGTGACAAACAATGCTGTATAAATGAATCACCTAAGGAAGAAAATAATTTTTCTAACATTGCCTATAAAAATAATTGGTCACTTAAAATTTAACAACCAAAACTTTCATAGCATAGCTAGAAACAACAAGGAAATAGAACAAGAAATCACGTTAAAAATATTTAGTAATTGCATATCAACAAAAACAACTATTTTACCATACAGCAGTATCAATCTTAAAAAAGGACCTAATGTCACCAAGGCAGAAGGACTGAGTTTTTTCCCTTTTTTTATCACACTTTGCAAAGTATTCCAATATTATTTGTATGGGAAATTTTCATATTCTGACTGTACAATACTGCACTGTCCAAAATACACTAGTCACACAATCACAAGATCTTTAGCAGCTCTATTATAAAATGTTTGAAATTATACCGAAGGCTGTTTTGCTGTATGTCATGTGTATGTTCCTGAAAATCTTCACTACCATACTCCAAACTGATTGTTTTGTCACTATTGGAAGTTTTCTGTCACAAGTCAGTGACCTTATTCTCTACAGCTGCAGCAATCTGTTGTAGTCGGTAAGCAAGCTGCATTTTCTGAGCTGTGGTGTCCTCCTCCAGAGCTGTGATTATCTAAAGGCAAGTAAGAAGGGGTGGGAAAATAAGTTTATTGTTTCTTTGTAGCAACAAAGTTGGAATTTATACACAGTAAAATCTGTCCAATGGCAATTTTTTGAAAATTCTCATCTCATCTAATTTCATTTTCTGAACTGCTTCATCCTCATTAGGGTTGCGGGGGCTGCTCGAGCCTATCCCAGCGGACTGCGGGCCAGAGGCGGGGGACACTCAGAATCAGTGGCCAGCCGATCACAGGGCAAAAGGAGACGGACAACCATGCACACTCACACCCATACCTTGGGGCAATTTAGTGTGTTCAATCAGCCTACCATGCATGTTCTTGGAATGTGGGAGGAAACCCACGAATGCCCGGGCAGAACATCCGAACTCCACACAGGTGGACGTGACCTAGATTTGAACCCAGGACCTGCGAACTGTGAGGCTGACGTGCTAACCACTCGCACCAAAGGGCCGCCCATTTTTTTGAAAATTCAAATTTCAAAATGTATATCATCTTCATTTTTTTTTATCAAACGATAGACATCCAATCAATTGAAACGAGAAGGACTGGCTATAAATGTGCAATTTTGAATGTTATTGACTGTGGTAGACATCCAATCCACTCTTACCACTCAAAAATGATTTAAAAATAAAGTGAGCCTAATCTTACTAAAAATTTACAGAAACTGAAAGGAAAGCGTCCTCATGCAATTTCTCTAGAAATTCCATCCTGTAGATATTATTACTATTATCTTTGGAATGCTTTGCAAAACAAAGCTCTAGTTATATATTTTTTTCTGTCTACTTTTTGTTGTCCAGCCGTGCACCAATTCTCACTGGTCCAACTTTGAAACATTAAAAAAAATAAATGACATGACCTTTTTCGATTTCACTCCTAACTCTTAGGGTTTGAAAAAAAATCGACAAATGTAACTGCAAAAAACAATTTTTAAATTTCAAAATGTATATCATTCTAAATGTTTATTTCGATAAACTTAATGTACATTCATCAGTTCAGTTTTAGACAGAACCGTATACAGTTCTACCAAAATTGGACTTTTTTAAAATTTATTTTGAATAGGAAAAAATGACCCACTATCAACAGGAAGTGACTTGAAAATGCCCCAATCTCAACAAGTGACACGAGAAATGCACTTAACGCAATTCAACACCCAAAACTGAAAACCCCATAATCTAAAAATAGAAAAATGACTAAACAAAAACTTAAATTTAAATTTAAAGGCAAAAAACAACATTATAATCCCCCCACGCGCCCCAAGAAAAACTTATGAGGAATTATTTTTTGGATCAATTGTATATCAAGCTCAACTGAAACATTAATTAATTTTCCATACCTCCTTATCCTCATAAGGGTTGGAGGGAGTGCGGGAGCCTATCCTTGCCAACTATGGGCAGCAGGAGACAGAAAACCATTCACGCTCTCACACAAACCTAAGGGAAATTTAGTGTTTTGCCAGCGTACCATGCATGTTTTTGTAGTGTGGGAATACACCAGATTACCCAGACAAAACCCACCCTTGCCTGGGGAGAACATGCAAAGGAACTCAAAAACAGGAAGGCCAGAAACCAATAGGGATTGAACCTTTGATTTCAGAACTGTGAGGCGGAGGTGCTGAACACTCACACTGTGCCACCCTACTGTAACACAATGCACATGTACACAGGTAGAATGAACACTTACGTACCTGGTCATAGTACTTATTTATATACTTGTACAGCTCATGTAGTGCAACCAAGTAGTTCAGTTCATCTGAATAGTTCTGAAATAAAAATTGCATTTTAGTCAATCCAAGCTGTCAATCCACACATACGGAGACTTATTTTACGGGAACTCCCTCAGTTTTGGTATGTTTCATTGGCGAAAAGGATATGCTACCGCAATCCGCTATGAGCCCCTTAAAAAAAATCAATAACAAAATACTGTGATCCTTCTTCATTTCGAAGCTTCAACTTTCGCGGTTTCAATAAAAAAAAATCTGGGTGTAAAAAAGTTCAGAAAAATGTGTAAATCCACGCTGAAACTCGCAAGCGGAAGCCACTCCCCTCTTTTCCGCTTGCCACTACGAAAATGGCGGAAGACAAAGGGGTAAGCGTTGAATACAAAAATATGGCGGGCAGCGCGTAGTGGCTTTCTGAGTGACTGTGAGCTGCTGTGAGTGTGGATTTTTACCGTACACCGTGATGCTTATTTTGAAAATTGTTATTATTGTATTATTAGTATTATTATACTTGTATCATTATTCTTGTATTATTATCATTCCTGTATTATTATTGTATTAGTATTGTTTTAGCTATGTACTAGTATTGTACTAGTATTGTACTAGTATTGTACGAGTATTGTACGAGTATTGTACGAGTATTGTACGAGTATTGTACGAGTATTGTACGAGTATTGTACGAGTATTGTACGAGTATTGTACGAGTATTGTACGTGTATTGTACGAGTATTGTACGAGTATTGTACGAGTATTGTACGAGTATTGTACGAGTATTGTACGAGTATTGTGCGAGTATTGTGCGAGTATTGTGCGAGTATTGTGCGAGTATTGTGCGAGTATTGTGCGAGTATTGTGCGAGTATTGTGCGAGTATTGTGCGAGTATTGTGCGAGTATTGTGCGAGTATTGTGCGAGTATTGTGCGAGTATTGTGCGAGTATTGTGCGAGTATTGTGCGAGTATTGTGCGAGTATTGTACTAGTATTGTACTAGTATTGTACTAGTATTGTACTAGTATTGTACTAGTATTGTACGAGTATTGTACTAGTATTGTACTAGTATTGTACTAGTATTGTACTAGTATTGTACTAGTATTGTACTAGTATTGTACTAGTATTGTACTAGTATTGTACTAGTATTGTACTAGTATTGTACTAGTATTGTACTAGTATTGTACTAGTATTGTACTAGTATTGTACTAGTATTGTACTAGTATTGTACTAGTATTGTACTAGTATTGTACTAGTATTGTACTAGTATTGTACTAGTATTGTACTAGTATTGTACTAGTATTGTACTAGTATTGTACTAGTATTGTACTAGTATTGTACTAGTATTGTACTAGTATTGTACTAGTATTGTACTAGTATTGTATCATCATCATCATCGTCGTTATTATTATCATTATTATCCTTGTCATCGTTATTATTATAATAATATTTTTATTATATTTCTATTATTTTATTATTATTTCGCTTATTTGCGAATAAAACTTTCTCGGTGAATTGGATGGCAAAAAGCATCAGCAAGGGAGATTTTTTTTGTGCGATGGGCGCTATCGGCCTTGTCCGAAAATAGAGCACTTTGGCCAGCAAGGATGGTGGGACGTCGAGGTGGAGCATAGGAAGTTGATATTCCATTTAAGACTTTTTCACAAGATGGCTCCGTTCAAGCGGGACCCAGTGGAAGTCGCTTTGTACACTATTGTTTGTCATGTTTTACAGCCCTTCAATCTTTTTTAAATTACATTTTAATATTTCTTAATACATTCCTTTTTACTTTACTTTGTACTTTATACATTTTACTTTAATGTTTTTACAACTTTCCTTGTTCTGTTCCTTGTTCATTTCTTTGTTCTTTTAGCCTGGCTTCTTTCAGCTACTTCTTTTTTGGAACTAGTCAGCCATGCCTACGCTGTCACACACACATTGGACTAGCTGCTACAATACGCAGCAAAAAGAGCAACACCTCGGTGCCGCCAGAGTTTTGGAGCTGGACAAAAGTGCCGGGAGAAGAGGCAACGCCTGGAATTGTTTTTTTTTTTTTGTTCCAAAAATGTATTTGTCTCGCCAAGTAAATCAATAGGGGAGACAAACTCCCGATCTCAAAAAGGGTGATTAGAGTGTAAAACAATTCTGCTATTCCAAGCACTCAGGGGAGATGCCTACTGTCATCAAAAACAAGTGAAGCCAATCTGAAAAAACGACCAACGATATTTGAAGTAGGCTTTGGCCATAGGACATCTCAGACTCTTAGGCTTGGGGAAATAGTTGACTAATTAGCCCCTTTGCAATCATGCAGAGTACCCATGTTGGCTTGTGCGTGCACTGCAAAAACTCACAGCATTTGACCTTAAATGTATGGAGAAATACTCGAAATGTACGTGCAGGTACGTTTCTTGAGTATTTTTCAGCGTGCATGAATTTCTCACGCGCTGAGGAGAATGACTGAGGACAATTACTGCAAATCATTTTGGTTCGGCGACCAGTAATTGATCATTTTTTAGCATAGGAATAAATATATTTCTATCGTAAAAGCTGAACTTAAAATATATTAATGGAAATTTCGTCTCATCTCATTTTCTTCCGCCTTATCCAAAATAGGGTCGCAGGGGCAGCAGCTTCAACAGGGAAGCACAGAGTTCCCTCACCCCAGCCACTTCATCCAGCTCTTCCGGGGGTAGCCCAGGGCGTTCCCAGGGCCAGCCGGAAGACATTGTCTCCCCAGCGTGTCCGAGGTTGGCCCCATGGCCTCCTTCCGGTGGGGGGTGCCCGGAACACCTCCCGAGGGATGCTTCCAGGGGGCATCCTTATCAAATGCCAAGCCAACTCATCGGGCTCTACTCGATCCGGAGGAGCAGCGGCTTTACCCCGAGCCCCTACTGGATGACCGAGCTTCTCTCACCTTATCTCTAAGGGAGAGTCCAGACATCCTGCGTAGCAAACTAATTTCAGCTTCTTGTATCCGGGATCTCGTTCTTTCAGTCATGTCCCACAGCTTGTGACCATATATGAGAGTTGGAACGTATTTGTGGAAATGTATTTCAATATTTTTTTTAACCAATTATTTATTGACAACCCCTGTCACCTACTGACTCGTAGCCCCGACAAAAAAATACCGATTTAAAAAAGGTATATTCTGTAATTATTATTTTCTTTATTGATTCAATTTTGTAAGTTTTTTTAACAATTTATTTTCGTCCAATTAGATGTATTTTTTCCCAACCCTACAATAGATTAGTTTTAACTTTGAGTTGACAGCACCTTTCCAAATTTTTTACTACTGAAAAAACATTGAGGCTGCTTGTGGTATGTACATAATTTGGTACAATAGGCATGAATGCATTTAAATACAACTGAACAAATAAGAATATTTTTATTGTATAAAACCAATTTCTTCTTTTTGCATATGTATTCACGTTTAATTTAATTTAATTAAGTATTTATAAAAAAATGCTTTTATTTTTTAAATCTAATTTATTTTTTGAATTTATAATTATTTGTCTTTCCACTTTTATAATTTATATACTAATAAAAACAATTGCTATGTTTATACTTAAAACACTGCATGCTTTTTTTTCTTTCATTGATTTATTTTATAGTCATGGTCTATTTCTGAAACATGTTTGAAGTGTTATTGAGACAACTTCTGTAATATGTTTGGCTGCACCCACCCTGGATAGTTCAGCCAGTGCAGAGTTCATCTCCTGATCACTGGCAGAAACAGTTTGTCTGATGTCAGCATAGTATCTGCAATAATGTTACACTGGTTGACATGACATTTGTGCTTCAACATAATCCGAAACAAAAGGTTATTTTACAAAAGAAGACAATACCTTTCTACCATCTGTTTGTAACGGGGGATATCTCTAGCATAAAGCAGCTTGTTGATGGGTGAATCCTGTTTGAAATGACAACAGAATTAACATGGATTTTATGGCTGACCTCCCAAAATTACTACATCTACTGAACTTCCTTTGAGAACTAATTGATCGATGACTCAGAATATCAACAACTCCAATTAATTTGAATTTACCAATTAGTGGATTTTTTTTAGCATATTGGGAGATTTCTGGACAAATGCAAATATGCTGGCCCCCCTTACCCGACCCAATTTGTGCTCCGCAATGGTACAGGAATCCATGAAGGTCTGAGCGATGACTGAGAGAACTGCATCCACGTGATCTGAGGCTTGCACATCAAAAATTAACTGAGGATTCTTGACAATGTTGATCCAGAAACGCAGGGGGAGACTGGAGTAACATTTGAATTAATTGAGTTATATTACATTGGCCGGTGATTTTCAAGTCTAATGTAGACATGGATTACGGTTTTAACAGACAAAGGGCAACAACAGCTTTTGGATGTGGTATTTGGTAAAGTCAGAGCAATCCCAAAGTCCATACTGTACCTGTTAGTTTTCCAAATGTGTATAGTCTCCGGGTCAGATATACTGTGTTGACCAGCTTGGTCATCCAGCAGGTCAAAGAAGTATTTGACAGCCAGTGGGACAGGCTGACTAGTGCTCAGGATAACTGTAAACAAATCATCTACAAATTTCTGTAGGGTCCCCTGAAAACCAAATTGGAAAAGAGAATTTTACGTTTTTTCAGTTTGATATAATCATAATTTTTAAAAAATAATCCCTTTATATATATTCAAAGGGCTTGTCTTCCAGAAGAAAAGTATCAAGGTAGTGTGTGTATTGTGAAATTTAAGGTGAACTCTGTTATTTGAGAGCCAACTTCTGCTGATCCCTTTATTCACATTTTGTCAGGATTAGCTTGTTAGTGTTTTTCCATCGCTCTCTCCCTCTGTCCTGTTGTCCGTTTCCCTACTCTTGTTTGTCCTTTCTGTCTTGCCGTTGCACTTATACAGATGCGTGTCATTTAGAATTATTTCCTGTTTTGTGTATTTAAATTAAAAAATTTATTATTATGTCATTTGTCGGACCGTCTGCTTTATTTCTCTTACCATTGAACAACTCTAAATGTTCTTACCAAGGACATTAGACATCTTGTGATATTCCTAAATCTTGGATGTTTATTGTTGTTGTTAGGGCCATTAGTCTCAAATGTATTATATATTTTATCGAAATAAAGCACGCTTTAATTTAATTAGCTTATTAACAATAGAAAAGTCATTTTTAGTATGTCTGCTTGCAACCGTGATAAACAAAGGGAAGGTCTCTCGTCTCTCCAGCTGGAGATCTCAAAATTGTTTTGAGAAACATCGTCTTCTGAAAGTGTGGTTCACAACGGTCCCCAAGGAAGATCCGGAGGACTTTCAATTGTTTTGAGAACTGAGATGCATGTTGTAAATCTTATGTAATAAATAAGCAAGAGGGGCGTCGATTCAGAGGATCGATTCTCTCTTGCAAGACACCGGTTATGAGTCAGATGTCTGTTTTATTTGTGCGGGCATTTGGGAATGCCCATTGGTGAACCTAAGAGTTGTATACTATTTAACTCTTGTCACAAGCAAATTTTTGGAGTCCAGAATGAATCTGCGGAAGTGCCAGACTGCTCTGTTATCTTTCTTTAACATTTGGCGCCATGGACATGATTTGGCCGGTACAACTTTTGATGCTTGGGGCCCTATCCAGATGCATTGCATCGCGAGTCCATGGCCGTGAATCTATGAAGGTAAGCTTTCTTACAACTTTAGATTGACCATACGATTTGTGTTTGGGGTCGCATTAGTTGATGTTAAAATTTTCTACAAAAGATAACCAGGTTTTTGCATTAAAAGGACACAACTGCAGATTGATTGTCGGTTAACACACACGTTAGACTGTTTTGAGTGGGACAGCTTAATTGCAAAAGTCATTATTCAGAAACAAAAAGAATGAGTTGAAAAACAAGTTGTTTGGGGTTACATAGCTCAACCTTTTGGCGCACTGTCTTTTTTGCCGCATCTCTTTTGTGCATAACATATATCTAAGAGCACTGGGCGGAGCTGGCCTTTTCCCGTGTTTTTCCCCCGTTAGTCAATACAAAGTGAACAACAAAGGATCAAAGCAAGCAGGTGGAATGAAGAGTTGTGCAGAGAAAAGGCGAACGTTGATGTTGATGTTAATGAACCAGTTGGCAATCAACATTAAGCGCAAAATAATTGAAAAATATGACAATGGGGTACGTGTCACACAGCTTGCTCGTTGTCATGAATGATATCGTGTCACTTGGAAATTCCTTGGGGCAGGAGGTTAATGAGGCAGATGTGAATGATCTAATCGCTGAGCACCACGAAGAACAGATGACAGAGGATTTAATCGAGCTCCAGGAGAGTAAATATTTGGAGGTGCTGCGGGAACTCAGTAGCAAGGAGTAGGTGGAAGAGGGGGGCTGCCTGGCTACACATGGTATCAAAAACATGCTGGCGAAGTGGAAAAAGTTTACTGATTTTGCAGAAAAGAGGCACCCTGACGGGCTGGCAAGTGGTTGCGTGTTATCATATTGTGAGGACATTTGTGTATGTCATTTTCGAAATATTTTGAAGGGAAGGCAAAAACAAGCAACTCCTGATGCGTTCCTTTTATAAACTCCTGCTGAATGTCCGGGCGAAGTCAACCCGGAGAACAAAGGTAAAAAAAATAAAACAAAATTAGATTTTGTGTAAAGTTACATTTAACTTATGTTTGAGTGTGTCTGTATATATTAATCCAAGTTAATTTAAATTTGTTTGTTCTGTTACGAGTGCGTTGCCGTGGAAAGCTGGAAGAACGCACTTTGTGCAGTAGCACCACCAATTTTGTTATACGCAACTAAAGGCTGGTTAATTTTTTTAATTCCTCGGAGTCGGGGTGTCTTAGTCCACATGAGAATTTGCAGTTCAGCACCACGTGTGTGCCTGTGGTCAAGAGAACACTGGTCACTGCAACGCGAAGTACGGCGACCTGGGAGGAGAGACCAGCCGCTACACCTCGGACTGCTTCACCACGCTGGTGTACCAGATGAGAATGTATTTTTATTTATTTACAGCATATAGATCGCCAAAACACGCACGCATCTCCATAAGGGAAGAGTGTTCACTTCATGACATTGCCAGTCTCACTGTTAACCAGACAGCGGAGTCCATGAGCATACCAGCTGAATTATGTACAAAAGAACGCCAAAGTTTAGAATAATTTGTGCCGCAATGGCGTGATACAGCTTTACCATATAATAAGAATGTCAATATATGATTAATATACAATATATTATATTGCTGTTAGGCAACAGAAAAACTTGCACCCACATGCAGAAATAACAGCAAAAAAATCCCCCCAAAAAAAGACTTCCACGGGAAAAAAAAACACAAATGAGAATTTAGCGCAATGCGGGCAGTGGTTTAGACAATCATTCATCAACTTGCACACCATGAACAACATCATAAACTGCACACTTTTGCAATCCCGGTAGAACTTTTGTAGAAACATATGTGTACCTTCATGGAAAGTAAGCGGGTCAGGTAGATCTCTGGTATGGCCTTGGCCCTCTCTCGTTCCCTCAGGCTGCCTCTACGATGTTTGGGCAGATCAGGCTCTTCACTGGCCTTCACAAGATGCCAGAGTCTCACGCCACCTTCATCTGCATCTTCCAGCATTGGCGTTCCTGTCACAGTGAATTTAGTCAAATATTATAATATTTTTACACAAGCTATGTTATGGGAATAAAATATTGCACAAATTCTAAAATATTGCACAGATTCTGAAATATTGCACGGATTCTAAAATATTGCACAGACTTCATTGATATTGCACATTGTTATTGCACACCCGAAGTTATTGCACAGAAAAGATTGTGTCGTGCTAACTCAAGTTCAGAGTCCTGATGGCTGTGGGGAAAGAAAAGTCCTTAAGTCTATTTGTCCGTGCTTTCTAAGACCTGTAGCGTCTTCCAGAGGGTAGGAGCTGGAACAGGTTGTGACCAGGGTGGTATTGGTCCCTGACAATTTTCCTGGCTCTGCTGAGGTAGCGAGGGCAGGCAATGTCATCCAGTGAGGGCAGAGAGTAGCCGATTATCTTCTGGGCAGTGTTGATCACCCTCTGCATGGCCTTTCTTTCTGCTACCGTGCTTCCAGCGTACCACATTGTAATGCAGTATGCCAGGAGGCTCTCCACAGTGGCTCTATAGAAGGTTACCAGAAGCTTAGTGTCCAAGCTGTTCCTCTTGAGTACCCTCAGGAAATGGAATCGCTTCTGGGCCTTCTTCAACACTGTCGTGGCGTGGCGTTGGTAAACCAGGAGAGCTTGTCTGTGATGTGGACCCCCAGGAATTTGAAGGACTGGACCCTTTCTACACATACTCCATTTATGAGGAGTGGGGCCAGATCTGTGCTGCATTTGCAAAAATCCAGGATTATTTTTTCAGTTTTCATGGTGTTTAGCGTGAGATTGTTCACCAAACACCACGAAGACAGTTTGTTGACCGCATCTCTGTAGGCCGACTCATTCCCGACCACAGTGGTGTCATCAGGAAATTTGATGATGGAGTTACACTGGTGGGTCAGTGTACAGTACAGTACAAAAGAGGACTCAGTACACAGCCTTGAGGAGAGCCAGTGCTCGGTGTAATGGAGGAAGAGAGGTTGGGTCCAAGTCTAACAGTTTGTGGACGGTTGTTTAAGAAGTTCTTAATCCAGCAGCACATGTAAGAGGATAGTCCATGGTGGGAGAGTTTTTCAGCCAGAATGTCCAGTATTATAGTGTTGAAGGCTGAGATATAGTCAATGAAAAGCATCCTCACGTAGTTTCCATGGTGCTCCAGGCGGCTCAGTGCTGTGTGTCGAACTATGGTGATGGCATCCTCAGTGGACCTTTTTGCTCTATATGCAAACTGGTGAGGGTCAACTGAGGGAGGGATTATGTCCCTGATATGGCGGGCGACCAACTTTCCAAAGAACTTCATGATCGCAGGCGTAAGTGCAACAGGCCTATAATCATTCAGGCTGTCAATGGTTGTCTTTTTAGGGACAGGGATAATGGTTGCAGATTTCAGGCAGGATGGAATGATGGATTGTTGCAGGGAACAATTGAAGATCTTTGTGAAAACACCAGTCAGCTGATCGGCACAGGCTTTGAGCACCATCCCAGGTACTAGGTAACGTCAGGGCCAGCAGCCTTCCTGGTGTTCTGAGTCCACAATACCTGTCTCACTTCATGTTTCTGAAGCTTCAGCATATTGCTGCAGGGTGGTGGTGGATGTGTGGAAATTGGGTCTGATTTGTCAGTCTCAAAGCGGGCAAAGAAACGGTTCAGTTCCTCTGCTAGTGAGATATCTGCGTTAACAGACAGACACATTGCTGTCATTGTAATCACTAATATGTGGTATTCCCTGCCACCTCTTCTTTGGGTTATTTCCTGTGGAGTGCTCCTCAATTTTTCTTGTAAATGCTGCTTTGGCCTTTTTAATACCTCTCTTCAGCTCTGTTCTGGCAGCGCTGTTTTGACCTGAAGGCGGTGTTACGGCATTTGATGAGTTCCTGTGTCTCACTGGTCAACCAGGGTTTTTGGTTAGGTAAAACCTGTATCCGTTTATCAACAGTGTTGTTGTCCATGGAGTTTTTGATGTAGTAAAATACAGTGCCCGTTTAGTCCTGGGGGTTGTGGCTTTCAAAAAGTTCTCAAACGGTGCGGGAAAAACAGTCCTGTAGCTGAGAAAGGGCGTCCCCGGATCATGTTTTTATTATCTTTCTTTGTGATCATGTTAGCCTCTGGAGTGGGGTGTATGCCGGGGTGAGGGACAGGCAAAGATTGTCTGATCCAGCTAGGTGAGGGAGGGGTGTGGCTCTATAAGCATGTTTGATATTAGAATAACCGTGGTTTAGTTTTATCTCCTCTGGTGTAACACTTCACGTGCTGGATAAACTCAGGCAGAACAGTCTTTAAATATGCTGGTTTTTATTGAAGTCACCAGCGACAATAAAGACTCCTTCGGGGTGGTAAAGCTACTGTTTGTTTACAGGCGCTAGCAGGAGGTTAAGTGCTGCGCTAACGTCAGCATCCAATCGCGCTAAATACGGGGAGCAGTGAGTGTTAATGATCCTACTGTTGCAGCACTATTCATTGTGTATGTACAGACGCTCCCCTACTTACGAACATTAAACTTACGAACAAACGCTACATACGAACATGTCTGCAAATTGCATTTATGTCAAAAAATGTTCGTCAGTTCGATTTTGTGTTGCACACCTTTTTCCGAGTAGTGCTTCATTCCCACGCTAATACAGACGCCTGGCGCTGTGAGAGCTCAGCTCACCCAGCATCTACCTTCCTCTGCAGTGCGGAAGTGCGCGACGTATCGACAGTGCGCAGAGAACCTTTTTCATTTTTATCACTAAATATGTCATGCATCTATTATTCAATATGGTTGGTGAAAAGCGAAAGGCTTCTAGTAAAGAAGGTGCAAGGAAGAACCAAGTCATTTCATTTGAAACGAAAGTGGCAATAATAAAGAAGCTTGATGCGCGTAAGAAAGCGGTTAGCGTTGCACGGGAATACATATTGAATTGTTTGATCGTCAGTACCGTTTATAAAAAGAAAGATTGAGCAGCAGGACCCAAATATTGAACGTTGCACAAAGGTAGCAAATCAATTGAATGATGCCATACAGTGCTACCGCATTTATGATGAAAAAAGAAAACAATCGTCATTAGATAGCTTCTTTCAGCCATTTTCTCGTAAATCTTTCTCTCCATCTCTCTAATGTATGTATAAAGTACTGTATTTATTATCTCCATTTTATTAAATGTTTTTTCAGTACAAACCAATGCTGGTTACTTAAACAAGCCTTAAACATACAAATGCATTTATATAAACCTTCAATATACTTATATAGGCCTTAAACATAAATTATAATACAAAATATAGCAGTGAATCAGCTTCAATTTGAACAATTTCACCTTATGAACGAGCGCTCGGAACCTAACTTGTTCGTAAGTAGGAGCGTCTGTACAAACAGAGACCCCCCCTCCCCCATCTTTGCTTTTCCATGGTAATTCTTTCCAATGATCGTTTCGTAGTAGCGTCCAGCTAGCTAGCGATACCGCAGCATTAGGGATTTGCGGGTGTAGCCATGTTTCTGTGATGAAAATAATGTTGCAGTTCCTGGCAAAGCCGTTGGTAGCAAGCTGAAGTTCCAAATCGTCCATTTTGTGGGTGATGGATCTTGCGGTGGTCAACAAGATATTTGGAAGCGGTGCTCGGTGTGGTTGCTGCCTTAGCTTAGCAGGTAGTCCCGCCCGGCATCCGCACTAAAAGACAGGCCAATTTTTCCACTGATAGTGCCTTCGCTAAGAGTTGGTGCTGTTACTATTCCTCTCGAGGGTGGTTGGACACTTTCACTCTGGAGTCGGTCATGGTGAGATGTGCCGAGCAGGTGTGGGTTCACACCGGTAGAAGAGAGGGTAGGATCCCTCCACCTCCGGGTGGGGGAACAGGACCTGAGTGTTGTTTATGTGTATGCACCAAAGAGCAAGTCAGAGTACCCACCCTTTTTGGAGTACTTGGAAGGTGTGGGGGAGAGTGCTACTTCTGGGGACTCCCTCGTTCTGCTAGGAGACTTCAATGTTCACACTGGCAATGAGAGTGAGACCTGGACAGGCTTGATTGGGAAGAACGGCTCTCCTGGTTGGAAATTGAGCGGTGAGTAGAAAGGCGAAGCTTTCTATTCACAGATCAATCCACATTACTACCCTCATCTAAGCTTATGACTGAAACTACAAGATCCTAGATACAAGCGGTGGACATGAGTTTCCCCTACAGGGAGTCTGGACTCTGCCTTATAGATAAGGTGAGATGCTTGGTTTTGCGAGGGTTTTTTGTAGTAGATGCCACTCTTCCCCCGTAACGAGAGGATCCAGATGAGGTAACTCAGGCATTTGATTAAGATGCCCCCTCGATACCTCCCTGGTCAGGTGTTCTGGGCACGGCCCACCGGGAAGGAGCCATATGGTTGATCCAGTCCTGGGAGACTGTCTCCCAGCTGGCCGGGGAACGCCTTGGGATCCTCCTGAAAGAGCTGAGGAGAGAGAACTCTGAGCTTCCCTGCTGAAGCCGCTGCGCCAGCGTTTCGAACTCGGATAAGCGGAGGAAGTAGAGATGAAACATTTTTTATGTAAAAAAGTGACAGGAAACACATACTTTTTGGATGCACACGTCTAACACGCGCCTCGTGGTGTAGAGGTTCACTCGCCTAATTTCGCTGTGGGTGACCGTGAGTGCGAATGGTTGTCTGTCTCTATGTGTGCCCTACGGCTGACTGGCGACCAGTCCAGGATGTAGTCTACCTTTCGCCTGAAGGTTCACTCACCTAAATTCGCTGTGGGTGACCGTGAGTGCGGATGGTTGTTTGTCTCTATGTGTCCCCTACGGCTGACTGGCGACCAGTCTAGGATGTAATCTAGCTTTCACCTGAAGTCAGCAGAGTTAGGCTGCAGCAACCCACCGAACCCTTTCGAGGATGCGCGGTATGAATGATAAATACTTCTAACACGAAACACACACATTAATTAAATTTGTGTGATTTGTTGCAAGGATATAGGTTTTGCCTTTGAAATCTACACTTGCAAATATATGCATCTTTTTTAGGCTGATTTCATGCTGAACAGAAATCCACTTCATTTTAGTACTTTACGAATTACTTGACAGAAAAACAAAAATGCTTTTTTAAATCATATTTTATATTCTTTTTTTCAAGTCAAAAAACTTAGTTACTTTCATAATTGAATAACGAATAAGGCAAAGTTACTTTGACAGAGACATAAATACAATCACTACTTTTCAAAAGTAAGTTGAACAGCACTGCTCATTACAGACTCCCACAACCAGAACCTGTTGTACTTCTATTAGACACATTTCATGAAGGGGTTTATGATGTTCTTGTCAAATGTGTTTACAAATACCAAAATCTGCATGCGTGTTTTGTGTCAGGTGTGTGTTTATAAAAAAATCATTATGAGACTGTTCTACCCCAGGCCAAAAAGGAAACCCCCATTTACTATAGACAAGAAAAAACACTTACTCTCTCCAGCCACATAATCATAGTTAATATGGTGAATATGTTTCATGTGTCGTGGGATCAGAGCTACTGTGGCGCCATCAGGGACCTGAAGTACAATAGAATATTCATTATTAGTATTAATGTTCATATAACATCACTTTAATGCCCAGATTAAGCATATCTGTGCGTAAGAACCGACTTTGTAGTGCCCTAGGGTGTTGAGTCGTTTCCAGTTATCCTGGACCACTGATGTTAAGTCCTCATCCGACAAGATGAGATGACCAGCAACACCAGATCGCCATTCTAAATGAAAACACAAAATTATTTCATTCAATTTCCATAATTCTTATCCTCACAAGGATCCCCGGGGAGCTTAATAAATTTTCTGATTTTTTAAATCTTATTTTGTGTGTTTATCACATATATCATAAAAAAATGTTAGACTGATTGATTTTAAAGAGTTTAGTTGGTAGAATTGGGGACCTCATAACAGACTAAAGCCTTTTAAGATGCATCTCTAATTCAGAAAAGTTATGAAACCACTTCTGGAACCAATTAATTAAGTACAGGTACCACTGTACGAATAAAGCAATGTATTCTCACCTAGGTCCAATGAGTCAGCATGCGGTCGGTAAGAGAAAGAGGTGGCTTTGTACACCTGATCCAGCAGTTTCTCTTTCACCTGTGTGATGGTGTCGCAGTCAAGCACTTTTGAGGGTAACGGGTGGTACTCATTCATTCCTCCACTCTGCATCAGCACAGTGAGTGTCTGTAATGCAAAAAGAATTATCTAAACCAACGGTCGCAAACCAGAATGTTAAAGGAGCCATATTGGACAAAAAATAAAACCCAGACAAATATGTCTGGAGCCAGAAAAAAACAAAAACCTTATATAAGCCTTATACTGAAGTCAGCATTTGCTTTAGGTATTTATTGTGTGTGTGAGTGTCAGTGTCTGTGAGAACAACATTGCTTTTCACGTAATATTAGACATTTCAGTAATATTGGGAGTAAAAGTCACAATTATGAGATTTAAAACATTACATTACTTTTTTTTAAGTCACTTGTACCGGAAGTTGCTCAGGGTCTGCTGACATCAACTTTAGTGACATTAGTGACTGGCGTGAAAAATTAGATTTAGGAAATAATTTGGGGGAGTGATTTGATCCCTGTTGATAAAACTTTGATGAGAAACAACTTTGTTCTTTTATTCATCTTCCATACCACCCATCCTCGAAAGCGATGCAGGGGTTTCTGGAGCTTGAGAACAACATAGTATTGTTAATTTAAGGGACATATATTTAAATTGGAAGATATCTAGCTCGTGCTGCCCATTGATATTTTTTCAATGCAAAAAGTACCGCAGCTCATAAAAGCTTGGGAACAGTTTAGTAGTAATGTATGGTCAATCAAGGGCGATAGAAAAAATGACATTTAACATCCATTCCGTGACAGTTCGTCGAACGGACGTTTTGTCGACGGACAATTCGTTGCCGGATTCACCGCCGGACGTTTCGTCAAATGGAAAATTTGTCGCCGGATTCGCTCGCTCTCAAAATTTTGTGGTCTAAGAATGTACTTTAAAAAGAGGTTTTATATTAAAGCAGTGGTGGGCAATTAAATTCACAAAGGGAATTAACCTGTGCCTATAATCTTACATTTTCACATGTGTATGTTCATTAATTTGTATAGTCCCTTCATTCAATAAATCTAAGTCTAACTCAAGTGCAGTTCAAATGCAGTTGCCAGACGACCAATCCATTTAAAGTGGAACCTCTGGTTGAAATGTACTGTTGACAAGCGCAGTGAATGAATGGGCTCCTTAACTCTCAATCACCTAATGTAAATGGATTGGACGCCATTTGCCTTCAATGGCAGAATATGAGTTAACCTCACACACTGACTTGTCTAAGCTTTTTCTGTGGAATTTTGTCTATTTAATACTGGCAGATTCTTCAATGGACCGGATAACAAACTAACTAGAGGTGCTACTATAACATGAAGGCCATGTGTTTATCATCATTGGTTTGTTCATTTATTGTTGTTTGAATAGGAAACTACCTTCATTGAAGAAAAGCGGACATTAAACAACATTCATTAATCAGCGTTGCATAGGAAATCAACTGGAATATTGCTTCCCTAAATCATCGTCTTACTGGTCAGTCAGCACCATGGACAGAGGTCACATCTGTTCAAATTGGACAGATGAGCTCCGAAGCCCAGATGCTGCTACACAAACTCCTACTACACAAACAGACTTCACTAGAAAAGGGTGCTATTGTGTAATGTGCGTTCTCTGCAAACCACGAAAGCTTTTTTACAGCAACAAGAAAAAACAACTATTCCCTTTCTTCTGAAACTCAAAGTTGATCACTTAGCGTCGTAACTAAGAAAACGCTCCGGCCTAGTTCCTTATTTTTTTGGCAGAAAAATGTCTACATAAATGTTTTGTGTGCAGTATGTCTATCCCTTTTAAGTCACATCAACATTGCAAACTTGTTGAACTGTTGTGGGAACAGCCTGACCGTATTGCAAGAAAGAAGTGCCAATGAAAATAATCCAATTAATGGAACTGGATTATGGAAGCACAGAGTGAAATTTTTCCAGATTACCTCAACAAATAACCAGCTCGAATGACTAAGGTCTGCAATGTTATAATTACTGCCAATGGAGCATTCTTTGCCAAAAAAAACATTGAAGGATTAATTTATTTCAAATCAAAATTATTTATAAAAATTTGATAAAATAAAAAAAAATGTGTAAATCATGTTTTTTTTGTTTTGTTTTCTATTAATCAAGACACGCAGCTATATAACAACACATGATGTAGGATGATTCTTGCTCACCAAGGTTTTGTACTCCACATCCTCTCTCAGCAAGCGGTTGTCATTAAGTGTGTATTTAGCCTTCCCAGTGACAGCATCAACTGGGCCTTTATCTACTTGGTGTTTTATTGCCCTGAAAAGCATGTAAAGACACTCCCCTGCAGAGTCCTATAAACACAAAGACATGCTTTGTTAGTCCAGCGCTTTCAGAAACTGTGAAGTACTGCATTCAGTAGACTGCCAACCTCCCACAACCCGAAACAACCATACTGCGTTGATGTAAAGTCTCTCTTGCTTAAAGATGCTGTAAGGTAATTTTTATGATTTTCTTCTAAATACAGTTGTACCTCTACTTCAGAATGCGTTTACACACAAAATATTAAACTTACCAAAAGCTATGATGTGTAAGCCTTTGTTCAAAGCTACAAAAAAACAAAAGTTGTGAAACATTAAACAAAATATTAATAAATAAATAAATAAATGAATAAATACACTTCCAGTATCCCTTTTTATTGGCCTGCTTCAGTTGCTTAATTAACCGTTCTCCCAACATCTTGCTGACCTCCCTTTCCCTAGCAGGAAGCCGTATCTACACGATGCCGAAACAGAGGTTGGCGCTCGCAAGCAGCTCGTGAAGGGTAGCCAGCATAGCATGAACGTGACTGTCTGACCAAAAGCCACTTTTCAAGGCAGTTTTTCTTTCCCTGAGACAATGGTTGATGAGCTCTGGTGAGTTCATGATTCATGTGTCTTTGTCCTTTGTTCATCACGAAGATATTTCTTGAGTTTTTCTGTGCAGAAAATAATTTTGATTCCACGTGTACGTATTGTAAGGAATCAATCAGGTTGTAACATCGAGGTTGTATTTGCATGCTGTTCTTGTACGTTGACGAGAAACCGAGAGCTGTAAAGGAGCTTGAAGCAATGCTTTCAGTTTTGTTTGTTTCGGTGTTGTGTTTTCAAGTTCCAAACTACATTTGTAAAAACCTAACATAGCTGATGACTTTTTGTTCGATGTTATACATACAGTATGTTTACCAAATTTATCACATTCTTTGAGTATTGAGAGTGTTTTTGAACGTGGCCGGTCGATTTGCCTAAAGACGTTTAGCTGACTGACGTCTGGGCGTGGGGACTTCGGCCCGCGGGCCATATACGGCCCGTGACAGATAACCACATCCGTTTGGAATAACAAGGGCATTTATTCACGGGCAAACACACGCAGAACAGTACGTGACAGAAGAAAAAAGTATTTATAACAGTAAGTACTATATTGAGAGAAGGAAAAAAGTAGTTATAACAGGAAATTGCAATCCTACTCCAGCAAATTTAGACCAGCGTAGAAAAAATTGAGATTAATCTTTGAATGAAGGTTCTCAGCAAATCATTTTGAATATATATTTCCTAAAATAATGGGAAATTATTTAAAAATAAAATATTGTTCTTATTGGCATACATCACTCGAACTAAGTGTTCAATGGCATTTTCAGGTATTGTTCTCTAAGCCCTTTAGTCTGTTTTTTCAATGTTTTCTATGCTGGTGTAAATTTGCTGGAGTAGGATTACAATTTCCTATTATAACTACTTTTTTTTCTTCTGTAACGTACTGTGTTTGGCCGTGAATAAATGTCCTTGTTATTCTAAATGAATGCTGTTATCTGTTCGGCCAGATGCTCCCTCGGTGAGTTGGCCCTCGCCCAGACGTCAGTCGGCAAATCGACCGAATGCCGTTTTTGAGGGTTAAAAGTTCTACGAGCACACAAAAGTCAAATGCCTTGCCACTCGTCTGGGATGTCTTGAATGGATTTACCGTAATGCTTGGACTGCGTGGGGAGGCTATTGTTAGGGTGAATGTCCGCTGGGTTGATCGCAATAAGTAGCGTGTCGGCATGAAATGAAACCAGTCAGTCAAGCGGTCAGGGTTATACAACATTTTGAATTTAGCCCATAAACAAGGCGCACTGACTGATTAGGTGCCCCAGAAAATGTTAGACTTTTAAGTGTCCCTATAGATGTGATAATGTGGTTCCTAATTTTTGCATTATAGAATTTATCGCTAAATCTAAATAAATTTTAAAACTCAAGATTAAATAAAGATTTTAACTGACTCTCAGAAAAGCATAGAGACTGATGGACATCCAGTTGGTCAGTAGCTTCTCCACAACTGTCTCAGTTCTGCAGAAATGAAAAATATTTTAGTCCCGGAAAAAGCAACTGAATGATGGCTTGAATTTACAAACTGCGTTTCACTTCTCTTACCTGCGCAACATAAGTTTAGGGTTCTTAGCCACATACTGATCCACGAGGTCATTCATGAGGGTTTTGAGGATATCAGTGAAGTATTCCAGTTTGCCATGCAGTGCCACAGTAAGTAACGATGCAACATATGCACGGTCTCGTGGAGAAAAAGTCACCTGACTTTCCAGAGTATGAATGAACTTATGGAGAAAGGAAATGAATTAACTGAAAGTTTTTCCCAATATACAAGTGTTGATGTATGTCGTTCACACTACCTTGGTCAGAAAAAGTTTACTGTTTAGAAGATTAGATAGTTGCACGAGACCCTGTTCCACTGTTTGTCTGCGGCACTCCTGAATATCCAGACCTCGACTCAGCGGTGATTCCCGGTGGCCGGGGAAAAAAATGCGTTCGGCGTACATTCGGTAATCAAGGAAAGGGATGCCTGAGCCAACTAGGTCACTTGACATGTCCATCATCTCTGTCATCAGATCTGAGTACAAGTGAGATAGCAGGGGTGAAAAGGTTGTATGATATTTGAAAAACAGTCTACTTTCAATTAACAGTCACAGAGAACCTCAAACAACATTGGAAGATCAAGCACTGTGCGATCAAGATATATTGTGACTTATCTGCTTTTCTTCTGAGTGAAATGCAAAATGTCCTTTCTTCTAAAAGGACCTTTACTTGAAACAATAATCTGGCTCTTCTTCTTTGCCCATAATTTGTACTTTCTTTTTGCAGTCCCTGATTGTTACATTCGATTTGCGTTGACACTAGAAGCGCCAGGGTGACATCTGTACTTTGGGTGTGTTCTTAAACTACTTGCGTGAGTATTCCATTAACCTGCTACATTCTGATAGAACGAGGGGTCAGCAACCATAGCTTCTGGAGCCGCATGTGGCTCTTTAGCGCTGCCCTAACTGGCTAGGCCACCCTAGGACCTTGAATAGCTTCTTACGAAGGCGCTTCTTTGTTGCCCTGGCTCTGTGTTTGGTATCATTGTCATGCTGAAAGACCCAGCCACGTCGCATCTTCAATGTCGTTGCTGATGGAAGGAGATTTTCACTCAAACTCTCTCCATACATGGCTTCCTTCATTCTTTCCTTTACACAGATCAGTCGTCCTGGTCCCTTTGCAGAAAAACAGCCCCAATTCATTGTTTCCACCCCCACGCTTCACAGTGGGTCTGGTGTTCTTCGGATGCAATACAGTATTCTTTCTCCTCCAAACACAATACCTCTACTTATGAATGCCAGCTTTTCTACCCAAAAAGATTTCTACAGTGGTACCTCGAGATACGAACTTAATTCGTTCCGGGACTGAGCTTGTATGTCGATTGTCTCGTAACTCGAACGAACGTTTCCCATTGAAATGAACTAAAAACGAATTAATTTCGTTCAACCTTCTGAAAAAAAAAACAACAAAAACAGGATATTGGATTGGAAAAAATATTTATTTATTCTAATTTGCCATCTCTTAACAGTAACATAACTACTGGTTTAATACTCTTAAAATGTGTAGTATCTTAAAATTGGATGGATTTTGCAAGGAGGGAGAGACAGAAAGAGAGAGGAGGGCGGGCGACTTTCCACGGCAACGCACTCGTAACAGAACAAACAGATTTAAATTAACTTGGAGTAATATATACAGACACACTCAAACATATGTTTAATCTAACTTTAGACAAAACGGAATTCTAATTTTGTTTTATTTATTTTTTTCCTTTGGCTCCAGCTTGAATTCCCCCGCGGCTTTCGAAGTGAAACTTGCTGCTTCCCTGTGTCTAATAACCAAGTGTATTCCAGGTCTTTTTAAAAAAAAATTCGAACCAGCCATAACTTGCTTTAAAGGGTTCTGAATGTGGAGTATAGAATGTATTATAGTCACTAGGATAGAATTTTGCAGAGCCTAGTGGAAAAGTTCCATCATGACACCTTTTAGTTAAGGGGGTGTCATCTATCACGACACTCCGATTTCTTTGTCTACTTCTCCCCGCCTTAAGTTTGTACCTAGGTCACATGACCCTTTGTTAATAAAACCAGCTCAACTGTTGGAGGTAGGTAGGGATTCGAACTGGTCACGCTGGGGGATGGACACATCTCCCAGAGCAGGCTATTCTGACACCTCCTTCAGCTGAAGTCTTTGAAAATCTCATCAAGCCGACTCTGCGTGTGCTACCTCTGATCCGAAGTTATTGAATGTATATGGTTCTAAACCTGACACTGAAGGTGTTGAAGGCTCCCCCTTTTCAGATCCCTTCTTTGTTATTAAATCCATGTAAATATATCCCCCTTTTCAGATCCTTTCTTTGTTATTAAATCCATGTAAATATATCCCCCTTTTATTTATAAATATATATATATATATATATATATATATATATATATATATATATATATATATATATATATATATATATATATATATATATATATATATATATATATATATATATATATATATATATATATATATATATATATATATATATATATATATATATATATATATATATATATATATATATATATATATATATATATATATATATATATATATATACACATATATATACATATACATACACACACATACATATACTGGTGCCTCATTACTTCGCGGTTCAGCCACCACGGATTCAGAGCTTCGCGTTTTTTTTTTTAATTAAAAATTAAAAAAGTATTACATTGAGATAACATATTTTACAGTTTTTTTGTTATAACATGAATTTCACGTGTTTAGTGTGAGATTGTTCACCAAACACCATGAAGGGAGTTTGTTGACCACATCTCTGTAGGCAGACTCATCCTCTCCTGAGATGAGTCCAACCACAGTGGTGTCATCGGCAAATTTGATGATGGACTTAGACTGGTTGGTCGGTGTACAGTCGTATGTGTACAGGGAGTATAGAAGAGGACTTAGTATAGAGCCTTGTGGTGAGCCAGAGCTCAGTGTAATGGAGGAAGAGAGGTGTGGACCAAGTCTAACAGTTTGTGGACGGTTGGTTAAGAAATTCTTAATCCAGTAGCAGATGGAAGAGGATAGCTCAGGGTGGGAGAATTTGTCATCGTAGTCGTATTATAACTACACAAGTACAATCATTAAGAAGTGTATTTCTTAAAAATTACAGTCATGGGCATATGAAGACTGCAATGTAGTAATATTTAAATATCTGTGTAATGAATATATAGGAAAAAATTTAAGCACTTAAAATACTGTACTCAGTGAAAATATTCCTCTCTGCTTGATGCAAATTTTAAAAATCAAGGCTTTGTTCTTGTTTTTTTTAACCATGAGGACGGTCGAACTTGTAGATTAAGGAAGGCTTTACCATGGACGAACGTGGCACCCTACGTTTTTCATCTACCCAGAGATATTTGACTGCCCCTCACCTCCGACTACCCCCCGGATGAACTAATCCGCGTTCCAGTGGCAGCTCTAGCACTGTCTGAGGGTAATCCTCAGGCGCTTGTAGTGACTCAATAACAACAACAACAACCAACAGCACACATGATGAGGCTCAGGAGATCCGGCTGAACCCTGGCAGTTTCAGTTCATCTTTGAATAACAATGCCAAGAAGGCATCCTCTTCCAAAAAAATCGAGTCTCATCCAAGATGGCGGTGTGCATGGGTGGAGCGGCTCTTTGCTCTCCAGTTTGGTGCTTTGTTTCCTCAGTCTTATTGTTATTTACATACATCTGCGAGGCAAATATTTTCTACAGTTGCCAGGATGTATTTACTGTTATTGCTAACTTATTCAGCAGCAAAGAAGAAGCGGGAATTGATGTGAGCCATTTTTCATCTCCCGTCTTTTGGTTGTGGTTTCAGTGTGCATTTTGAAATTTTTATTAACAGTTTTTTATACTAAAATCTCCAATGTACTGAAACCACGAATGTTGAAGCCGCAAAATGGAGAAGATCACAGTATTTGCAATTGTCGCTTAATCTTTTGTAAGTTGGACACGTTTATGGTTCTTGTAACAGTAAGTTGTATATCAGAGCGCAACGTAAAAAATATCAAGGTAACACTGAATTTGTTCAACATTATCACTTGCAAACATTTCAACAGCTGTTTCCGCTATTGTTGTTTTGATTGCGCAAGACAATCTTATTTTAAGCCGAGATCTTGTTGTTTTCTGATGATGTGCACATCTCGTTTCCACGCGGCATTTCACATCAGTGTTGTGTTCCGATCAGAAGACAATGTGTACTTAAAGAGAATTCATTCTAGAAAATGTTATCGTTAGGTCCGAAACAACTTCAAATCGCCAATAACTATTTTCACACCTACAGGACGCACCGCATGAAAGGCTGGCGTGACACTGCTAGCATATGTTATGCTCACATATGTTATACTAGCGTATGTTATGCTCACATATGTTATACTAGCGTATGTTATGCTCACATATGTGAAACTAGCGTATGTTATGCTATCATATGTTATGCTAGCGAATGTTATGATAGCAAATGTTCTTCTAGCATATGTTATGTAGCGCACTTTTCTTTTTTTTCAAAAGAGCGCATGAGCAAAACTAAGTTGGATTGTGCTTTATTGAGGGACAAGGGACTCACGTTGACAGAAGTTACAGCAGTTAAACATCCACAAAACCATCAAACTCCTCATCTTCTTTGTCTGATATGAAGAGTTCAGCCAAGTGGGCGAGTTCGCCGTCCAACATGTTATTCTCCATGTCACTGTCAGAGTCTGAGTTGTAGCCGGGGTATTCCGGAAACTTGATGCCAGCTTTGGCGATAGCTGGAGCCACAGTTCTGGCCTACACTTGACCCAAGACATCAACAATCCAAAAAAATCAAATATTGACATATTGTCGCGTAACTCACCCGGTGCTGCCAGCTAGTCTCTGTATACCTATGTATACCATGGGACGTCCTTTGCTCCCAAGCTGTTCACAACTTTTATTGAATGCTCTGTTTACGGAAATGTCCAGTGGTTGTAGTTCCTTGTCAAACCTCCTGGAATGACGGCAAGGTCGGAGTTCATATGCCGTACATGGTGTTTCACTTCAGCCATGAGACGGGTGCGCAGAGTCGGCAGATCACCATCGACAGTGCTGTGCGGAAAAAGCCATCCGGTCTCCTTACATAAACCTCGTTAAGCCACTCTTTAATTTTGTCCTCGGTTATTCAACCCTTCTGTCATTGTTTTGGGAGAAATTAAACTTCCACTTCATTCCTCCATGCGATCCAGCCGTTTTACCCGTCCAGAGAGATCTATTTTCGGATAAGAGCAACGGCGTCAGCCCACTGCCCGGACTTAAATGGAAATTAAACTTCCACTTTGCTCCTCCGTCCAGCAGTCTTAGCCTCCCACAGAGCTCTATTTTCGGTTTTGGGCGACGGTGTCTGCTGTTATGTCGCTCGTAGCTTGCACTTTAAAACATTTCTGGGAAATTCCACCATAAGCTTTGCGAGTTGGTAGTGGGCTTTTGAGCCTATACATCTTGGAGTAAGACCATGTGCAGAAAGAGGATGATGTGGTCAAAATACTCATTTGCCTAATAATCCTATACTCTCTATATCCGTGGCTTTGGTATGAAGAGAATGGAATGCATCAGTGGCGGTCCGTGCATTTCCTAGTGAAGCTTTCAGCAAAAACTATTTTATGGCTATAAAAAACCTCTACTGCAGCTACAACTGCGACACATAAAAACTCATCAATAATAACCTCATTCAAATGAAATATTATTTAGAAATATAGCCATATTTTACTCACCAAAAATCCCTAACTGTAAATACACTGTTGTGGACTTAAAACAGTCCTATTGGTACCCATAGCTTTTCAATATTGCAAATCCAGAGTTGAATTGGTAAAAATAGGAATATAAGAACAATACAATATTTCAAGTTTTGATTTCTTTTTTTAGATTTACCTTACTCCTTCTGCTTTCACTCTTACCTGTGAACTCCTTCTTACATCGATCTCTTACGCTGGTTTCAAGGTTTTCCAGTTGAATTTGAACCTTTTTATAGTCTCTTAAAGCCTGTTTGCTCTTTCTCCTATCAAGGAAATGGATTCGATAGAGTTCAGAGGACAAAGCAGGTTTACAAAGAATCAATCAAACTCCAGTCAAATACGTAATTTCAACTCACTGCAAGAAATTGTTTATAATCCCATTTAAAACAAATGTGAGAGATAAGATGCTAAGTGAATGCCTAAGGAAGTTGAGAACACACGAGAGTCCAGAAGAGGAGTAGTAGACAATCTGAAAGGACAAGATCCTACATGGAATTTACCAACAGCAAATTGAAGTGTCATCAAGAAATGCTACTAGTGGTTGGAGTACGCTGGAATAACAGACAGCACAGAGGTGCTAATCATGGAAGCAAAAGAACAGGCTATAAGTACAAGGGTCACAGACATCAAGTTGTACCAGAATAGATCAGACTTAAGGGGCTGGCTATTCAAAGAAGTACCAGAAACAGTCCAGCATATAATAGTAGGCTGTAAGATCCTATCTGGATCATGATACGTTAATATTTGGAAAATCAAAAAAGTTCTAAGTTAATGTTTCTTTATTTATTTTAACCTGCTCTTCTTAAATTATAATATCCAATAAGTTGATTGTGCATTCCATTTCCGGGACCCTTCAGTGGCAAATTTACCCCAAAAAATAAAAAATAAATATAACCATAAATATGAATATGAATATAAATATGAATATAAATACGCATACACACACACACACACACATATATATATATATATATATATATATATATATATATATATATATATATATATATATATATATATATATATATATATATATATATATATATATATATATATATATATATATATATATATATATATATATATATATATATATATATATATATATATATATATATATATATATATATATATATATATATATATATATATATATATATATATATATATATATATATATATATATATATATATATATATATATATATATATATATATATATATATATATATATATATATATATATATATATATATATATATATATATATATATATATATATATATATATATATATATATATATATATATATATATATATATATATATATATATATATATATATATATATATATATATATATACGTACGTACATACGACCCCCCCTACACCCAACCCCCATTAAAAAAAATAATAATAATAATTTGGACACCACAGAAAGGTCTCAGCCAATGTGTTTAATAATTATTATTAATGTCCCGAGGCGCAATTAAATCTTGCAGCATCAGCGGACTACAAAGTCAAATCAATAATTATCCATATCAATGTTTGATGAATAATAAATAAAATATCATTATATATAATAATGCATTACTGATTGAGTCCACCTATGCCATACATCATGTTGCACTACTGCCAATTTAAGTACAAACCTGTATACAAGTACGATGATGAGGACAATGAGTGCCACAATTGATGTACCGACTCCAACTGCAATCTGAGCTTCCAGGGGAAATGTGGCCAGGCTTAGAATGTCATACTGAACCATACCAAGGGAGAAGTTTAAGTTTCCTATATGTACCTGTTGAATAAAAAAGAGAAGCAAACTAAACGAAATGTCCCCGGTTGACAGGTGATGTGTAAAAAAAAGTATTTTAGTTATTATCTCAGCAAGCACTCACAGTGAATTCCAGCAGGTTGTCAGTACCCTCACGTTTATTGCCATTAGTTCCTGATGCAGGCTGATAAGGTGGAGGTTCACAGTACAGATGGTTTCGAGTAAGTGTCTTAACAGCACACACACCCATCCCAATTTGTACAACCACCTCCTCCTTGGTAATGGCCAGGTCCAGATTTTCTCCCTGAGACACACATTTTATCGTAATAAATTATATTCATTGTAGTGTCTTGTTATGACACCTCTATTTTGTTTACGTTTCCCACTTTGCCGAAGTAATGCTACAGTAAAACCCATATTGGAGGTAAAAGAAATTATTTTCATTTATTTATTACAATAATATATGAACGTCATTATGTTCTAAGAACTAACTATCAAAATGGAGTAAATTTGCAACAATGGACCACAACATTTGACCTTAGCTACTGCAAGCAAATTAAATTCAGAAGTAACAAACTTTGCAGATGTTATCACAAATAGCTTTCTATGAAAAATGAGAGGTTTGTGTTTAATGCTATCTGACCTCAAGCTGGATGAAGCTGCCTGGATTGTAGCGATATGCCTTAAGAGGGTCTTGCTGATTCAATGGACGCAGTACAGGGTTGGGCTCGTAGCTGAAGGCTTGCAGGTTCACAGTCTTTACATCAAATTGAAGGTTATCGAGCAAAAACTCCACAGTGACCTTTGATCCCCAAATAGACAAGTCCACCATGGGGGATCGACAGAGGATCAAGGTTGAGGAATTTACCTCACAACTTTCTGTAAACTGATAATGTATAAAAAGACACACAAAAATAATAATGGGTAATGCACATATACCTGGATATGTATGCACAGACACACACACCCCAAACAAATTCACATACCTGTTTGGCAGAACAGAGCGGATCTGAACAAAATGGGTTAGGAACCCTTTTGGCAGAGCTTAACAACCTCTTCTGGTGGCCGCCTCTACCATCTGAACTTTTTCTCTTTTTCCTTTTGCCACTCTTATTATTCTGGATGGGTTTGTAAGGAGACACAGTCACGACCATCTGCGGATCTTGCACTACATCCAGGTTGTGGCCTGACACATAGATGATTCGGCCGCCACTAACCAAGAGGACAAAAATAAACAAATTCTCTTTAGGTGATTGAATAGAGCAGCATGGAAGGAGAATATGTCAACGAGCAGTCATCGTATTCTGACTTACCTCAAAAAGCTCTTAGTTGGCTTGGCATAGGTGATGTTGGGGTCGTGGGTGTACTGGTAAGCTGAAGTGTAAAGGTGGCGGTGGCCGCTGCCATAATGCAGAGTAATTTGCTGATTTCCTGTTTTGTTGCTTCTACTTGTCACACAATATACATTGGAGTGATGAACCTCTGAGAGACTGAGATGAGGATACACAAAGGAAACAAATTTTGTTATCATCCTAATAGTTTGTGTAAGTGCCCCCCCTCATTGATGGTAACAAAGGTTATTATTAATTGTTTTTACATTCATGTAGTGGCAAGAGAGTAGCAGACAAAGTGATAACTGACTGAAGGAGAGTAAAATTTAAAAATTGGGGTGCTGTTCGGTACTCCCTGTCCAAGCTCTCCTCTATGTGGACTGGCATATAGGAATTGCTGAGAATATGGACAGCTGGACATATAGTCTCTTGCCATATTCCCAAAGGATAGTTGCAGGTTGTTAGGGTTATTAGTTTTATATTATATTATATTTGTTCCCATTGAAGAATGCTTTGCTTTACTTAGTTTATTTACATTAGAAAAGTAATTTTAGTACATCTGCTTGCAACGGAGTAAATGCTTTGCTCCTTAGTTAGACAAAACAACAGGAAGGTTGAATCCTCTTGGGCAGCTGGAATGTGCAAAAGATCCTTTGGCACTATTTTACCTTCATTTGTTTTGAGAGCTAAACCTTCTATTGTAACTAGGGTCCTTAACTATTGACTTCTCACTCCTATTTTTCCACCCCTCCCTCGAGAGCTGAGATGTCCATTGTAACTAGGGTCTTTGAAGCTAATAAACAGGGAAAAGATGCGTGTAACGCCGGAATGAACCTGGACAGAGACGGTTCGATTCTCTCTTGCAAGAAAACTCAAACGATTGTCCTGTCTCTTTAATTTGTGCATGCATTTGGGAATGCCTATTGCTACATAATAGTCCTTAACAAGTAAAGAGACAGAGCATGAGTCTATAATACTTATTGCGTCTGTGTCCTCTACCTGGGCCGGTCGCCACTTAAACTACAAAAGTATACTGGGAGAGTAAACTTGTGTGTTGTGTGTGTGTCGATAACCTTGAGTAAACAAACGAAGGTGGAAAAAAACAAAAAATGACTACCTAATTGCACACCAACTAACTTCGAGATGGGGAGCTGAAATAAGAAGGCGGCTAGTGAAGGCGATCCAAAACAGCGTCTGCCGTGTAGAGATTGGAAATTTCTCGACAATCAAAGAGCTTCAAGGGTTAAACACCTAAACTTATGGATAAAAAATATGGGTTTGCTGGCCCGCTTATTACATATAAAATAGTAGACCTGCAGGATAAAATACGCACTACGCGTAGGGGTGATCTTTATGAAATGGAGAAGGAAGCATATGATGATACCAATTAGTGGTCCTTGATGGCAAAAAACGTTGCGATGGAAATGCAAAGAAAGTTGAGCGGGAATGAGCGAGTTGATAAGATCGAGATGGCTTGTTCTACAGAAATGGGGGTGATGAGACGGGTCCGTTGTGTAAAAAAAAAGAATAGCGGGGCCTCCTCGACTGAAGGAGACATTTTTTACCAAGATATGTGGCGTAGGAACGTTACCCAAGAGAATGGAAGAAAATAAATGACAAGGTTACACAGAAATCGAGTTTTCAAAAATGCTGCGTGCTGGGTTTGTGGAGAATTGGGGCATATATTGCGTGATTGCCCAAACAAAAATGAGGCCCAATCGGCATGACTAGCCGGCATGCCTCCTCAAAATGGATTGAACGAAGACTTTAAATATGAAGATGTTGAGCTAAATTTAGCGGAAATTCTGACATTTGATTTGGGTAAACCTGAGATTACATTTTTCGTGAATGGAATTCAATTTAGTTTTTTTGTGTGATACTAGAGCTTGTAAAACTGCAATTAAAATGGATATTCCAGGTGCTAGGCGTACGAAACGGAGGGTCTTTGTGACAACGACAGGTGGTCAGGAATGGATTGGGTAACTTTATTCATCCCATATTTGGGAAATTTCATTGTCACAGTAGCAAGAGGGTGAGGATGCAGAAAAAGGAAAGACATTTTAGACAGAAAGAGATATGTAATAAGTAAGTTAATAGATAAATACATGAATAAATAAATAAGCATGTTGCTGAAAAAATATATATATACACACACACACACACACACACATGTATGTACGTATGTATGTGCTTATATATTTATATTTATATATGTGGTTATATATGTATGTGTATGTATGTATATATGTGCTATATGTGCTAGTATATATGTATGTGCAGGTATGTATATATGTGCTATATTGTCGACAAAATGGGTAGTAGGAACATTGAACAATCTGACGGAAAATAACCTACTGGAAAAATGTCATTTTCTATACATATTATGTTAAACAGTAAACATGTGTATCATTAGTGGCTCAAATTGTGAAGGACCTAGAAAGAGAAGAATTAGAAGAACTAGAGGATGAAGGCATGGCTGAATTGTTGGAACTGAAAGATAAAATATGAGATACAAAGTATGGCGAAAGAGATGCAAACAAAAACAAGGATCATGATTGGAAGAGACTCCAATAACTATGCCCCAGCGACCAGATGCTCCCAGCAAAGCTCATACTGGCACAAGGACTTCAAAATTGCTGGCCAAATAGGTGAACCCGGCCAGAGGAAGGAGATAACATTCTCCAGCCTTGTTCATCAAATTGAAAATGGACTGAATATGAGTTACCTAGACGTGTAAATCATTAATGCTGTTATTAAGGCTATCTCCCCCAGTTTGCAGCCACGTAATTACTTGGAAGAAAAACCTAACCTCACTCTTCCCACACTCAAACGCATCCTACACACTCATTTTCAGGAGAGGAGTGCTACCGACCTCTATATGCAGTTAGCTTCAGCAGTGCAGCATATCAAAGAGACTCCTCAAAGTTTCTTAATGCGAGTCTTAGGTCTTAGGCAGAAGGTACTGTTTACATCTCGAGAATCCGAATCAGGACTCCAGTACGACCCAAATTTAGTCCAGCGTATGTGCTTGCACACAATACTCACTGGTCTCCAGAGTGACAGTGTTAGGGTAGATATGCAACCTCTCTTGCTGGACTGTAAAACTTCAGATGAGTTTTTACTAGAGCAGTGAAATGTAGCCTCTGCTAATGAAAAAGAAAGGAGAAATAAAAAGAAGTTTAGTGCCTTACAGGCAGCGACACATGTTAGCAAGGTACAGTCAGAAGACCTACAACCTAACAATTGCCCTGGAGAAGAAAACCAAAAGTGTCCCCTGAGTTTCTAGCGCAGTTGACTGAACTTAAGATAAGTGTTGCTTCTCTTAAAGATATCAGTGCAGAAATAGCTCAGATCAAAGAGACACCACAGCAGGCTATGTTTCAGCCTCAGTCCTATCTCCAACTGTTGGGTATATTCTGTATTACTATTATACATATATGTGTAGTAATTCATTTCTTTGTTAAATCATTAAATCATTCTTCCCAATTGTTCGGCTCGAGGTCATAAACAGCCACCTGGTCTTCTCTCACGTGGACTTCTTATCCAAGGCAACGGAGCCAGGGTCAACAGAGCCAATAACAAAGATGTTGTTTCTGCCATTTCCATAACACTCGTGACACTTCGGGCTTCTTTATGTAATTGTTATATGATTGTTAGGTCAAATGAAGGCGTGATTGTTTTTTCTCCAAATACCTTAAAGCCGTACGCAAAATACTGTTCGGGAGGATACTTTTGAAGATCTCCTCCCTTAAGGTTCTCATCTGTGATCCAATCTATTAAATTAAATGTCAATAATTGAATAAGATGTCTGCCTGCAGTTATTGATAATTACAAAGAAGGGTAATCAGTAATGAACCTATCATTTGGTCCTTCGGTTCCATGGAGGTCAATATACCGGAGCGGGAACCCAGGCGCTACTGTTCGACATCTGGTAAGTGACCGTGCGCACGGCGTCTTCAAAACCCTTGGTGGGCCGGATTTTTCGACGGGGGCGCCTGGATTCTCGACGGTTGAAGACTTATCCTGCTGGAGGGAGACATCTGGTGCGATCTCGGGTAAGTCCACATTACTGTCTGCATGTTGTGACGGAGTTTCCAAATGCGTTAAAGGGACATTGAATGTGAAGGTCCATTCTGGGTAATGTGACTCGCGTCCTAGGTGACAGCGATAAAACCTCTGTGTTTATACTAGTCAATGGCAGGTACATTTATGGGGCACTTTGCTGGAAAGTGTCCTGTGTCTCAAGGGTAGGCACAAATATATTGTAAACGTTGTATGGTTTGTGTGGTTTCTGCAGTAAAATTAAGATAAGCCTAGGAAATCCAATCGAAGGGGTAAAAACAAAAATGTTAACGGTGTGAGGCACACGAACTCACTACAAAAAAGTAAAATATGGGAAACACGTGTTGTAAGGCAGGTTTGGATGACGATCCAAAAATACGTCTAACTTTTAAGGATTGGAAAAATTGGAAAGACAAAGCGCTTTAAAATATTAGACAGCTATATTTATGGATAAATAAATATGGGTTTGCTGGCCAGCTTAAAATGCATAAAATGCAGGATATTATATGCACTAATGCATAAAGGTAATATACATATATATGCATAAAGGTAATATACATATATATATAATATGGGAATGGATAAAAGTGTGACAGCTTGTTCCACAGACACTAATGGCGAAATAAGTCCGGGGAGAAGTTAAAAATACTATTTTGGGAAAATAGTGGGGCTCCCTCAGATGACGGGGATATATTTAAGACCGAGGTGGCGGGAAAGTGCTGTTTGGTAAGGAAAAATAGCGGGGCCTCCTCGGCTGACGGGGAAAATATTTACCGAGATAGGTGACGGGAGCGGAGGAAGTTTAACAAAAATAGAGGGAGAAGAGATGGTGTAAAGTTAAAAAAAAATCAGAATGTCGGCTTAGAATGATTTGGAATGTGGATTTTAGATATGAGAATGTTGAGAGACACTGGTATTTGATTTGGTTAATCCAGGTATGACGTTTTGTGATTACAATTAAATTGGGTTTTTGTGATGCTGGGGCTTGTATAACAACAATTAGAATGGATATTTCCAAGTGCTGGTGGTGCTTTGTTAATATAACCTATATGTACTGTCAATTTACAGCAATGTAATGGCTTATTGCAGCCTGGCCGCGGGGCAGACGATTTACCTGTGTTGGGCTTTCGGGTGCGCGCGGACCGTGTAAACGACTGACATTTTGTGGATCCCTTCCGTGAAGACATTGCAATAATAATAATTGGCCTAGGGGGTGCTGTATTGTTGTGCTTGCAGCATACATATTCTGAATATGGGGTCTTGGAAAAATATTGTGATGTAGTTGGATATCAGAAGAGGGGTTACTTTGACTGTTTAATGGTTGTCTTCTCTAAAAAGCGTTTTATTTGGGCACAGGGAAAAAGAGGCGACGTTTCAAGTGTTGACTCGCTGGTTTGTAAACAGAAGATAACAATGCTGCTTTCGCAGCAAGAGTGGAGGTCATAATTAACGGCTTATGGTGTTTTCAGAATAAGAACAAAGTGCACTTGAAAGAACATTGTCTGTTGTCCAGGCGGGAGGAAATATACTTTGACACAGGTCATATTGATGACTTTAAGGATATTACGGATTGGATAAGCATTGATGAATTGATACAACCAAATGGCGTTGCTTTCTATTGCTTTAAGGGCATGCAAATTAAGAGTACTTTAGCTTGAAATTCATAGCATTGCAATGATGGGGTTAATACGCCTGAATGTTACAGTGATAACGATTGGCAACAACAAGCTTAGATAAAGAGGAAAGGAGCCATTCTCCGAATTCCAAAATTTGGCTTAGAAACAAGTTATGTTAGTGTGAAGTTGCTTAAAACAGGAGTCTAAATATAATGTGCATTTCTAAAGAACATCCGGTCTATAATCTCTGTCTTAATCTTATGCTCTTTCATGATGTCTATAATATCTTCTCAATTCGCCTCAGTGTTCAACTGTTGTATTTTTCCATGATGCCTATAATCTCAACTTCTGTACTTTTCCATGACATCATGCTGAAATTCAATAAAGGCATCCTTCACCTTGAAATGATAAGAGAGAACCACCGAGCCGAGCGCGAGACACCACCTCGCGCCTCGACTTCTCTTCCGCCGGCCGGTGCCTTTAAAATATAACAGTCTCTGCCTCGTTTTTCCTTTGTGCACGGTTGGTAATTACGTTGATCTGTTACTTCAGACCCAACAGTTAGTCGCTTTGGGTTTTGACAGGATATGTTGGTGCATGAATTCTGGGATATTTTGGGAATTGGGGACCCCATGTCTAAAACAAATTCGAGACAAATGTGTAAATAGGCTCTATTTGGCGCTGGATTCCCAAATTCTAGTGGGGCCTTTCATGTTTTGAAACAAGTGACGCTTTAGGTAGATGGGATGTGTATGAACAAAATGGGATGGGAAAAAATTGACGGTGATCGAGGTTGCCAACTCTAATGTGGGGAGTGAGCAGTGCCGTGTTATTTTGGTTCATAGAATTTGGACTCAAGGCGATGTGATAAAGGCCATAGGCGTCAGTCATGTTGCATGAAATAGGCGTGGATGAATTTGTTTTACAAATGGGGATTATCTTATCACCTGGATGGAGTGGAAACAAATTTGGACGGCCCCGTTAAAAGGTGATTGACATGCTATTAGAGGGAATTGGGATTTTCCAAAAACCTGATAGGGGGCCATTAGTTCATAACAGCTGTGAAAATAAAAACCTTAGATGTCAAACTATTGCCACCTCAATTCTGGGAGCAAACAGCTAAACTGGTAGCATTAAAAAGGGTATAACCTTATGTGAAACAGGAAGGTAAATTTTTTACAAACGGTTAAAATGCTAGAGTGGGTGTGTGTGTCTTCAATGATCTACTAATGAATGCGGGGTGGATCCGGACCTTCCGGAATGTGGGGTATTCCTGGCGTCCTCGAGAATTTGTGGATTTTCTCCGGGTACTCCAGTTTACTCCCACAAAATGAAATTATGGATGCTAGACTGGTTGAACACTAAATTCTTCTGTTTATGAGTGTGAGCGTCAATGATAGTTTGTCTTTTTGTGTTTTTGATTGGCAGGCCACCGAGACATATTCTATCAATAAAAGAAAATAATTTGGGCTTGAGTCAAGGGAAGTCCTATGTCTCGACAAGGGGGGTGGTTGCCTTGGTACAATGGCACTACAAGGCTTATGGTTTAAATCTATATGCATACCTACATATCCATTTCAAAAGATACATATAGATTTTATTGAATTAAGTAAGATATCATTCAACGATATGGAATTCCAGAAACTATCTATAGTGATAATGGCACCCATTTTGTTAATATAATAATTGAAGAAATGGGCACTAGGTTTCATATTTCGTTGCGGAATTATTGCGCCTACCATCCACAATTGGCAGACCTTATATGAAGTCCTGTTTGGTAGACCTTACAAATTGCTATTATTCACTACACAATGACAATTGGATGATGAGGCAAATCTAGCAAACTATGTGAGGAAATCTAAAAATAAATAAAAAAAACACCAAATTTAGGCTATCAGAGGGAGATTTTGCTTCTCAACAGGAAACAGACGAAGTGACGGTGATTCTTGAAGACTGGGTGCTGATACGCAGCATGAAAGAAGAAACATTGGAGCAACGCAAAGTGGGAGGGTTCATTTTACTGAAAGGGGGACACGGATGCACTTTTCTCACAGTAAGAAGGTTGTCTAAATTGAAACGTTTCAAGAGGAAAACTCCCTAAATAAAGACAAAAAGTCATGTTGAAAACAATTATTGCTTTTGGGGCAATGAGATTAATAAGATTGTGATTCTATTCCTCTCCACAGTAGGGTTGTTTTCTCCAGTTGGAGAGAAAGGCGGAGGCGTTTCAATTGAGGATACAACCTCTTACGGGAGGGTAAACCGAGAAACATTCACATTTACATTTGATTAACATTACCTACTAAATCAAATTTCCAGACATGCATTCGAGATTGCAACGTCCCGGTTGCCATACAAGGGATCAATCTATGGTGGGAAATATGTGTGGTACATTAACAGCCCAAAATTGGACATAGGGAAAAGCCTTGTTGCAGAAATTGGTCAAGATTGGAAAGCTTGGAATGACATATGAACTTGTGAAATTTATTTCTGAAACAGGGATTTCCCAAACGGGGGATAATTGGGTGCTGTTAATGGAGTGTAAAAAAGAGGGGCAAGCACTATGTGGAGCTACTTTTGTAAAAGGGTTTCAATTGAGACTAAAACATCTTACAAAGGATTAGAACAAACTACCAGACAAGGGAAAATACAATCGGATTTAACAACTCCCTCAATCACCATTCTTTTGGGGAAAAGTGTTTTTACAAATGAAAAAACGTGTCCCACTTGTACAGAAAAATATTGAAACAGTGTCTATCCCAGACATGGGCAAACTACGGCCCGCGGGCCGTATACGGCCCGTTAGACAATTTAATCCGGCCCGCCGAGCTTGTCCAATAAATAAAATAATAATGCTTCATAAATCATTCATTACATCTTGTCCATGCAATACCGTGTTTCACCTATAAATGGCGCGCTGACATTTAGGCCTTTGTTGAGTCGCGCCTTCCTCTTTATTTATCCCTCTTTAATTTTCTCATTGTCATTTGAGCCCTTCTGTAAAAATGAGCGGACCAAAGAAAAGGAAAGTGGACAGTGAGTGTCGTGTATTTAATAAAGAGTGGACAACTAAATATTTCTTCACTGAAGTCCGATCAACCGCTGTATGTCTGATATGCCAAGAAACTATTGCTGTTTTCAAAGAGTACAATATCAGCCGTCACTTTGCCACGAAGCATGCAAACTATGCTAGCAAGCAGTCAACACAACAACGAGCGGCTACTGCTCAGAGATTGGTGGCTAATTTGCAGAGTCAGCAGAATTTTTTTCACCGGCAAACTGCAATTCAAGAGGCAAGCACAAAGACAAGCTTTTTGCTGGCCTTCAAACTGGCAAAGGCTAGCAAGCCTTTCTCCGAAGGCGAGTTTTTGAAAGAATGCATGATAGAGACAGCTGGTGTTTTGTGTCCGGAGAGCAAAGGCAAGTTCGAAAAAATCAGCTTATCACGCAGGACAATAACTCGCCGTGTGGAACTCATTGATGAAGATATAGTGAGCGAGTTAAACAAAAAAGCGAGACCAAAAAAGGGAGACCAACAACACTGTTCCCACTGAAAGTTCGAGTTTTTCTACTATGATAAAAAAATTGAAAGTTTGAAAGGGCGCATCTTTTAATTACGCACTGCAGCGGGACAGAAAGGATTGAGGTTAGTCGCCTATGTTGTTGGGTAGTAATGTTTTGAATGTTGAAAGTTATATTCATCAAGATTTCAATAAATTTTGATATTTGTTTTACTTGGTGCCTTCAATTGAATTGTATTAAAAACAGATGCAATCTCCAGGGTTGATAGATCACAGTTTTCTATTCTAATCTATTTGGCCTACTATTTCTCTTGTACATTTGGAAAATGCAGTCCTCAATGTTAGTGAAACGTGTTGAACATTTATTTGCATGTGCTTGCTGTACTATGAGGTTTGGATACTACAAGCAACGCTTTATTATATTTGGCCCAGCAGTCAATGTACTGCTGTGGCCCCTTGTTCAAATTTTATAACCCATAGTGGCCCGCAAGTCAAAAAGTTTGCCCATCCCTGGTCTATCCTGTTACGCAGTAAATAGGAAGTCAATTTTTCCACTGTTTAATCATTTCACCTGCTCAAACCTTACAGGGCATTTTCTGAAGCTGGGGGAGATAAATGAGACGTGGTGTACCAGCGTTCTAAAACAAACTACACCCCTGATACCACGTTCTGGCCTATGGTGGTGGTGTGGTGGATAAATTATACGACGCCTGCCGAAACGCGGCAAGACTAGGTACTTTGGTCTCACCGCTCTTACCGGTATCTGTTTTTCCTTCTACAGTGGAGGAGATACAATTGGCTGCTCAGAAATCTGGTGTGGTGAAGGGTCCCTCCCGACATCGTCGAGCAGTATGGAGGGAAGGAGATCCAACATACATTGATGCGATTGGCATCCCCCGGGGCGTACCAGATGAGTATTTTCTTAAGATTTTGCCTTTAAATTAACACATTTGTATTCCCTATTAAAACCACAAATATGGGGGGGGGGGGGGGGGGGTATTGGGAATCAGGGAGCGGCTAATAGGCGAGAAATTGTAAAATTTAAAAATTTCCAGGCAACTTTCAGGGTGTGGCTTATACGCATGGGCGCCTTATTTTGCGAGTTAATACCGTAAATCGATTATCATTTGTCCCTATGGGGCGTCAATTCTTCAGTGCTTCGGTGATGTGCAGCTAATCAGCTCGCCACTCAATTGTAATGGGTGCTCATTGTTGCTCTCATTTGTCAATCTTTTTCAAGAAACCAATTAGGCACCTTGCATGAGTATTGGTATGTTTATTTACCGTGAGTCAGGTTTGCTACGAAACATTCTCTCACACACCTCAAATTTTATTTTCTTAAGCATATTCCTTAAAAAAACATTGTGGCACAGAATCTGCAAAAACGTTAAGTGCAGAGTAACAAAGGAGCACTGAATAGGCCTTATATTAAGATAAACTTGTCCTTATTCCACATTTGTACTCAAAACCATTCTTTGTAATGTGAATCAAATTATTATTTTTAGTGAAGATGAATAATACATAATGATATTTTAAAATTTTACTTAACTAAAATGTATAAAAAATCACAATTAAAATAAATGACTGAAATCTGACATATTTAAAAGTTTAAAAAAGTAATGGAAAATTTACATTACAACAGAGGAATTTAATTTCTAAATTAAATGCTTTTTCAGTAAATAAATAAAAAAATCCGAAACTAATTATCCGAAATTAATTATTTTAAGTAATTTTTATAAAATTGCTCACAGTTTACAGGGCACTCCTCCCACAGTGACAGTTAGATCAGAAGGACGGCCTGTCAACAGTTTTCTGCCGCTAATTGTCAGCGACGTTCCACCAGCTTTCGGGCCTCTTTCAGGCAATACTCCCATAATAAATGGATCCTAAAAGTTGAGAATAGATAAGGAAAATACATCAATCATATTTCCTTAAAAATACAAAATAAAATAAAATGCAATAAGTTCAGCATCAACTGATTGTATCACCAATTTACAAGTTTAACACCAAGTGGTTTATTATAATATGATATGGAGAGCAGAACTGATTTTCCCTGCTTTAATTCCAATCTGGGCCATACTGCACGTCAAATTTAACATGTAAAGGCCTTACATGTTTGGGGTTGCTTTATTGTTCACATGGGACTTCAACATCTTCAACTCCTCTAGAATGTTGCACCCCGAATTTCAACAAGATCCAATACAAAACTCTAATATGCATTTACAATGTCATCGTTAACTTGACAACCAATATAGTCCAATATTAACCTCCAGAACATTACCATTTCTCTCTCGCCCTCTCTCAAGTCTTTGTTCGAACTGTTCTTTTGCTCACCTCTCCACGTTGGGGGCGAATACCTTCAGATATTTAACCTGGTATTTACTATAAATAAATGTATTATTATCAGGAAAAGCAGAGAATTCAAAATATATATTTAGATTATTATTTATCTGTATTTTTTTAATTACCTGAAAGCTGAATGTTTGTCTGGACAAGCCAAACTGTCCATCACTCACTGTAACAGACACATGGCCCACTGTCTCTCCTACACTTGCTTTTGTTCTGCAAACAATCCTGCAAGAAACGATCATGGACAAAGATTTGATTCCTTCAGTAATAATAATATTAACAAGAAGAAGAATGCAAATACAGTAATACCTTGACACACAAGAAATTAGAGCAAATATTTAGTTTGAGAGTTAGTCAGTGCAAAATTAAGGGAAACACAACGGATCCAAATCAAGCAGGTGCAAAGAAAAGGCCTATGATGACAATCGATATTAAGTACGAAATAGTCAAAAACATGAGCTATATTCGCGTGACGGAGCTGGCTCACCAAGATGGGACGGGTACAAGAATGAGCAGGTTAGAAACAGGCATGAACACCAGAGAATCTGACAACAATGCACATATACACTGGGATTAAAGTGACAGACATGAGTTGAAAAAACAATTAGAAACACAAGGCTAACATAAGAGGCAGTGAGCAGGAGAGACAGACAAAAGGGGCAGAAAACGACAGGTGAACTCAATGGGCAAACACAAGGACAGGTCACATAGGGGAAAAACCTGAAACACCAAGAACCATAAAAAAAAAAATCACAGAACCCAAACCTAACATTGTTATTCATGGTAATGGTGTAATAAATACTTTTCCTATCTTTTTTTCCTCTTTGGATAGATGCATACATTTGCATACATATTGAATCCAAAATTGGTATATTTTGAAAGGGTTTAAAGGCTATTATTAAAGATTCAGCAACAAAGTATGCGACTTCAATATAAAATATGCTTCTATTTCCCAATTAATTTGCTACGTAGAGGTACCACTGTATTACACTTTAGTTATATGTAAATATATAACTGAAAATCACCCATTACATTAAATATTTACTGAATAAAGTGAGAGAATTTAATACCTGGAAGAAACTTCATAAAGACTGCGTATGACTGGGCAAGGCACACCAGCCACTGAAACAGAATTGAGAATGTCCTCTGCTTTTTGGCCCAGATTGGAGCCAGTTATGGTCACCAAAGTGCCGCCTTCCAGTAAACCAGAGAGTGGCTCAATCTGAAGGAAGTTAATAAAAAAAATGTATGATTAACATATTAATTTTATCTTTCATACTAATGCTAATTGGGACCTGATGCATGTAAAAACAAATAATTGTTTTACAAAATGTAGTTTCTGTGAAAAATGATGTCCAAATCATAAGTGGATGCCGGGCCCTTGGAGTCAAAAATGTAACATTGTAGTCTTGTGACAACCAGAAATGTGGACGCCAGGTCCAAGGAGGTTACCATATTTATTCGAGTATAACGCGCAAAACTTTGTACCAAAAAACTGAAGCAAAGTTTGGAAGCGTGTTATACTCGAATCCCAATGAAACACTGCTCTCTGCCGGTGAAAAAGTGCGCTCCGCAGCCGTTATGTATAAAGGGAAACATAAAATGTGTCTTTGTCCGCCTGCTGGCAAAAATCTACCTTTTTATTTATTTTTTTACAAAAGCGAGCAAATAGCCGTCGCCAAGTATATAGGATAACAGTGGTACATTTTTTGTTGCTCCAGGGAAACAAGTTCGCCCAGGGAGCGCTATCCTTGCTCAAAAAGAATGGAATCAATTGTTTGGTGAATTTGATGATGATGAATTAGACTGAAAATTTTTGATTATGATGATGATGAATTAGGATTTAAAATTACAAATTCCATTTGAAAATTGTGTTCATGTTGGTAGCAGTTTGTTTGACCAGGATTCTGTACCATATGTTGTGAATACATGTTTTGTTATGGGACATATTCAGCATTTGCCAGTTAACGTGCAATCATAGGTGTGAGCTGAGAAAAAAATGAAAAAAAAAAAACATTTTATACCAATTTTTGGTAAAAAATTATAGATGCACGCTGTACACAGGTGGGTCCTCAGGGGCCGCTGTGAGTGCAGGTTTTTGTTTTAACTGACTTATCACATAAGGTTTAGTCAAGGAGGTTGTGAAAACAAGACACACCTGACTGAAATCTTCTGTTATCACTCGTAGCACACCCAATTGATGGGTTCGAATGAAAATCCACACCCACTGAAGCTCTGTGTGGAATAGTTTCTCCACGCCTGGGTTAGACTATAGATGTCAACCAGTCCTTTGATTCCAACCAATGAATATTGTATGTTGTATTGATAGATGATAAATCTTTACCAGTATGGTATTTTAAAAAGAGTAAGCATTTGATTGCAGTCAGGTGCTGCTTTTTCAGAAGTAACCTTATTAGTTATCATATTCTCACACCTATAGACCGCACTTAAAAGTGTAAAATTTTCTCTAAAATGGTCGATGCGCCCAATCGGTTGGTGCACCTTGTCTGTGCACTAAATTCAATTTTTGTATGGCCCTGAGCGCTTGAGTGACTGGTTTTATTTCTTGTTGGAACGCTAATTATTGCGATCAATCGAGCGGATGTTCACCCTAAACATTGCCTCTACGCGCATTTCAAGCCTTACAGTAAATCAATTCAAAACATCCCAGGGGAGTGGCAAGGCATTTGACTTCCGTGGGCTTGTAGGGCTTTTAAAACTCAAAAACACTCAATAACACTCTCAATACTCAAAGAAATAGCACATTAAAGCTATATAGAGGAAATGCTTGACGAGAATGACATCAGAATGCAGGTGTGATTGCTTGGAAAACAGACAGAAGCCATGGATAAAACACAATTTAAGAGCTTTGCTAAAGGATTGCTAACGGATGGTGAACAGAGTAGTTCGGGCAAGCAGCATCGCACGAGTCATGTGACAATTTGGAAGAAATTGTCGATTCCGATATAACATCAAGGAGAATCAAAGGCTTGGGAGTGATGCATATTGCAAGATACAATGGATGACTGGGCTCAAGTGTCAGCCAGCACTGTTGTTCGAGCTTTCGCCAAAGCTGGAATCAAGTTCCATGAATACACAACTCTGACTGACAGTGGAGCCTAGCAAGTAACATGCCGAACTCTTTGTACGTGTACATTTTACCACAATGAAGCATTATCAAATTAGTTTTGTTCGTGCTGTCTTTAAAAATCACGCTAGCAGCTAGCCTAACATATGTATGCTAGTGGCTAGCATAACATACGGTAGCCAAATGTCATGCTAGCGCCATTTCAAATGAGGAGTCCTTTGTATTGACCAAAAACTGAAAATATACAAGCCACTGAGACTGCGCCCTGTCAGACGGGGTATTTTATAGGTGTGAAAATACGGTATATTATCCTTTCTGGATTAGTTGGAACATGAAAGCCCACCACACATTAGGCCCTTTGTGGAACAGTTTGGACACCCGTGGGTTGGACCATCACATTTAGAAGACAATTTCTTAAATTGAGAAAGAAAAATACTCACAGAATGGATTACCGGAGCAGGACATGTCTCCTGTACTTGATCACCACATGAGCCAGAATATAAACAACTGGGATGTGCACCTCCACACCACACACAACCATATTTGTGCTCGGCTGTGTGACAGCGACTACAGTCGGAGCGTCCCACCGAGCAGTTGTACAAAGTCACTGAAGATTCACAAAGAGGCAGCATAATTGATTTTCAAAAAGTTATAATGTAAAGAAACTTAAAATAAAAGAAAAATAAATTACCATAAAGATTAGGAGAGCTGTCAACGTGAAATGTGCCCCTCCTTTTTAAGTATACCATAGCATGATATTCTTCCACGGGAGCAGAATATGTGTACTACAATAGAAATGTTTCAAACATAAAGGGTAAGGCTGGAGATTAGTTTTGGTCTGTAAAAACACCTTGCGCAGAACACTAAAGCAAATAGTTTTTTCTTCATTTTAATTATGAAAAGGGTTCATATATTGTTATTCAGTTTGAACAAATTATATATAAACACTCAATTATTTCTAAAAGAAACAAATGTACAATGCTTGCCTGAAATATTCATTCATTCCCCTTCCATACCATACATACTCGTAAGGGTTTTGGGGGCTGCTGGAGCCTATCCCAGCCTACTTTGGTCAAAAGGCAGTAGAATGGAATATATGTATATGTGTATGATATATAGATATGTAGATATGTAGATATGTAGATATGTAGATATGTAGATATGTAGATATGTAGATATGTAGATATGTAGATATGTAGATATGTAGATATGTAGATATGTAGATATGTAGATATGTAGATATGTAGATATGTAGATATGTAGATATGTAGATATGTAGATATGTAGATATGTAGATATGTAGATATGTAGATATGTAGATATGTAGATATGTAGATATGTAGATATGTAGATATGTAGATATGTAGATATGTAGATATGTAGATATGTAGATATGTAGATATGTAGATATGTAGATATGTAGATATGTAGATATGTAGATATGTAGATATGTAGATATGTAGATATGTAGATATGTAGATATGTAGATATGTAGATATGTAGATATGTAGATATGTAGATATGTAGATATGTAGATATGTAGATATGTAGATATGTAGATATGTAGATATGTAGATATGTAGATATGTAGATATGTAGATATGTAGATATGTAGATATGTAGATATGTAGATATGTAGATATGTAGATATGTAGATATGTAGATATGTAGATATGTAGATATGTAGATATGTAGATATGTAGATATGTAGATATGTAGATATGTAGATATGTAGATATGTAGATATGTAGATATGTAGATATGTAGATATGTAGATATGTAGATATGTAGATATGTAGATATGTAGATATGTAGATATGTAGATATGTAGATATGTAGATATGTAGATATGTAGATATGTAGATATGTAGATATGTAGATATGTAGATATGTAGATATGTAGATATGTAGATATGTAGATATGTAGATATGTAGATATGTAGATATGTAGATATGTAGATATGTAGATATGTAGATATGTAGATATGTAGATATGTAGATATGTAGATATGTAGATATGTAGATATGTAGATATGTAGATATGTAGATATGTAGATATGTAGATATGTAGATATGTAGATATGTAGATATGTAGATATGTAGATATGTAGATATGTAGATATGTAGATATGTAGATATGTAGATATGTAGATATGTAGATATGTAGATATGTAGATATGTAGATATGTAGATATGTAGATATGTAGATATGTAGATATGTAGATATGTAGATATGTAGATATGTAGATATGTAGATATGTAGATATGTAGATATGTAGATATGTAGATATGTAGATATGTAGATAGTAGATATGTAGATATGTAGATATGTAGATATGTAGATATGTAGATATGTAGATATGTAGATATGTAGATATGTAGATATGTAGATATGTAGATATGTAGATATGTAGATATGTAGATATGTAGATATGTAGATATGTAGATATGTAGATATGTATATATGTATATATATGTATATGTATGTATATGTATGTATATGTATATATGTATATATGTATATATGTATATATATATATGTGTATATATATATATATATATATATATATATATATATATATATATATATATATATATATATATATATATATATATATATATATATATATATATATATATATATATATATATATATATATATATATATATATATATATATATATATATATACATATACATGTGTATATGTATATATGCATATAAGCATATATGCTTGAGAAAAATCAAATCGGAAGTTTAAAAAAATTTAATTAAATTTAAATTAAATTTAAAAAAGACCATCGGGGCATCCCTAGTTGAGAGGGTAGTATTATTCAATAAATAACAGAAGAATAGAAAAAATGAAACAAAAAAAACAATTAGACGATAGAGTTTTTATCCACACACTGTATGACAATATACCTGGTGTATTTGACAGGTGATGTCAAAATTTGATGGATTCATGTCATCACTCTCCACATAGGCATCTAGCACCACTGTTTGCCCCTCAATGACCAACACACACTGGTAATCCAGCTCTGTATCCTGCAGACCAAAAAAAGACTTTTGAAAAAGATCACTGGCAATGACAATCACCATTAATGGACACTTCAAAGATTGTGCTTATGTGCTATTGAGTTGTCCGCATAGTTGTACCTGATATAGATGTAGATTGCGAGCAAGTAGAGTGATTTTCCTCTCCACTCTGATAGGGAGTAATGATGAACCCTGGACCTTTTCCACACAAGGGCAAGCAGAAGAACCCCAGCTGACATAAGAGCCTTCATCCCCCTGGCAGATATGAAAAAAATATATATTGTTCCTCTGTGCTATCTGCTCAAATCCAACCCAAAGCAAAACCACATCACCGAGACTTATATCAAGTAAGGAGTTATTTGAAAAACTAGTCGTTTTCAACACTGTATTTTATAAATTAATAGTTGTATTGGTCAGTTGAATAGATCATACTGCAGAGAAACATTTTAGAGTCGTGAAAAAAGTTTTGGAAAATGTGAAAAAATGTAAACAAAAGAAGATAGGAAGATACATTTGCGCACCTCAAAAGAAAAAAAAACTCTTTAATATTATACTATTTAATAGAACCTCCTTTTGCAAAAATAAACAGCAAGATGCTTTTTGGAACATTTATCTTGACAGGTTTGATGGTTTCCAGCCCTTTTCAGCACACTTTAAATCACACCATAAAGTTCTAAATAATATTCAGGTTTGGGGGCTATGATGGCCATTCACAAACATTATACCTTTTTTCACTGTGTAAATTGTCTTTGTGAATTTTTGTCAAATTGTCAAACTTTAAATTTGTCACAGATGCTTAAAGATGGTTCTAAAGAATCTACTGATACTGACTGTAATCTTGCAACCTTCAGCTTTGACAAGATAGGGTGTATCAATAAGAAGCATGTGTTTGTATGGGCTGTCGAATGTTGTGTTCCTCATCCTTAATACGTAACACCTATGTAATTAGTTTCATGAGCCCACAGCACTTTATTTCAGAATGAAAATAGCATGTTCGAATGTGCTTTCGCATACAGCAAGCAACTATTTGGGGAATGTCCACAGAAAAGCTTTCATCAATGCAATTCAACCATACTCCATATTTTTGCGCAAAATGTACTGAATAGTTGAATACTGCACAACGACAACAGCAACCAGTGATGGCAGCAATATCATGTTATAAGCCTATAAAATGGGTCCATCGGTTGAATTCGACACTTCTCACCATCCTGTGCCTCTGCTTATCGGAGATTACTGTGGACCTGTGTTATGGTTAATAGTTTTACATTATTATATATTTGCTTGCAATCAAGAAAGTGCTTCGCGGTTCCTCAATTAGACTAAACAAAAGGGAAGCCGAATCCACTTGGACAGCTGGAATGTGGAGAAGAACCTACGGCTGCACATGTGCTTCAGTTGTTTTGACTATTTGACGTCTCACTTCTGTTTCCCACCCCTCCATTGAGAAAAGAGACGTCTATTGTAACTAGGATCTTTGAAGTTAATAAACAAGGAAAAGAAGCATGTGACGCCAGAACGAATGAGGACTAGACCTGAACTGTTTGATTTCTCCTTGTAAGAAATATCCAAAAGATTGTCTTTCCTCTTTATTTGTGTGTATCAGCCTGCCACTAAGGACCACAGCTAAGACTTTGCCCAGGGCCCTTTACTCATCTCCCAGTGGAAACTGACAGGGGAACAGCAAAGTTTTTGTATTGTTCCCCTGAACAATGTTGTGCAATCTGTTTTCATGTCACTTGAGTTGATTTGAGACTTACAGAATTTTACATAGGAGTTGAAAACAGGAGAAATACTTACATATGACCACTGTAAATACATTTCACATGATTGGCTTTGTATGTGTATGTAGGTAAAAAGGCAAGAAGCTTACAAAAAATGTGTATTTCGATAACTGGTGTGAAAGGTGATAACTAGTGTAAAATCAAGAAACAAGGGTGGCCAGATGTGCATGAGCTTGTTTAAATTACACTTCCACACTTTCCTGAATTGCTATAAACTTTTTTTCTCTTCACAAATATTACTTTGTTTGTTTCAATACATATTTAACTGAAAAATTAAAATAATGAAAATTATCTGAGGTGCCCAAATGCATAGTGCCTTATATTGCCCTAAAATCACCAATAAAATCTTAAAATATCTTAAACGGAACCTGAAAATATAAACACACACACGCACATTAACACACACTTCAGTGAAAAATGAAAAGTAAAAAAGAAATGTTTTAAAAGATTAAAAAAAGAACTAAAAAACATAAGAAAGGTCTTATGGTTAAAGGATAGTCCAATCAGCTGAGAGAGGGAGTAGCTGGAGTTTTATGAAGATGTAGAAAGGAGTTTTACAAGAAGAGGGCGACAATATCTAAACTCACCGGAAGGAAGCTGTCAGCAGGATCATACTGATAGTCCAGCTCAGTATCCACCAATTGAGGATGAACTGGGGATGCACGGTCAACTTCACCATCACCGGAAAGCACGGAGGCAGATAAAAAAGAAGCGGTATAATTTTCTGAAAGGACAGTGCCATCAGCTTGGATGTCATCTTCCTTCTTGGGCCACAGCACATCAGAGTTGTTGTCTCTATTTTGAGAGTGTGTATTAGAGTATAGTGGGGGTACAGGGGATGGTACCTGGGTAAAATATAGTAGGCTGGAAGACTTGGGTTTAGCTGGTTCACCCTTGGGAATGGACGTTGGCTGAGGGATGCTAGATGATGGAAGAGTGAGGGGATCTACCCAGTTGAGGGTTCCTCCTAATTCTTGGGTGTCGACTTTGGGCATCTCCGTCAGTACTTCCATAGAGTCCACCTCAGAGTCAGGAGGTGGGACCACCAGAGGTATTATGAGAATTTGATCCCCATCAATGGTTGCTGATATAAATTCTGTACTTGGCGTAACTTCAGCACCCTCCACGCCAGTTTGGGTGATGACCACGACTTTATCTCCATCAGGGAATCTATTCATCCCAGTTGTAGTGTCTCTAGGTAACCACGTGATAGGTGCTGTTTTGGTGATGGCCAGGGTACTTGAGGGCTGAGGGTTGGTGTGGGTGTTAGTCATCTGAAGAGCAATGGTGTGTTGGGGCAAATGGGTAACAGGGTTATGCTCCGCTGGAGTGGTGAATGCAGTAACAGGAGCTGTAGTAGTTGCGGCAACACTTGGTGAGGTTGTTATGGGAACGACAGTGACAGTTTGTGTAGTTGTTGCGGCCCTAACTGTGATGGTGGTCTGGGTTGTAAAAACCTTTGTCTCCTTGATTGTCAAAGGAGCTGAGGAGGGTAGTTTAAACTGTGACAGTTTGTGTTAGGGGAAAGAACAAGGGGGACAATGATCAGACAAAAATAAAACAAACAGCAAAAAAAACTACAAACAACATAAATAAAATGAAATCACTCACACAACCATTTCTATGCTCCTACTGTGGTAGGAAAAAAATGTCTTTGTAGATCAGAAGGCGATCTGAGGACTGACAATTTTTCAAAATTGTCAGTGTTAGGAGGGAGTTGTCTTGTCTCTTACCGTGCCTTTTAATAGATAAATGCTGGTTTCAATCAGAGTGATCAACAGCTCTCGCTATGAAGACATAGCTATACCTGGGCGATAAGTTGGGTTTTTAACGGCTAAAATGAGGAACATTTGAGACAGGAAGATGAGCACGAAAGCACCTTACGGCTTGGACAACCCGTTATCGGTGCTTTCAAGCATGTTTAGATGAAGAACCGTGATGCACCTTATTAGGCTGTGTGCAGCTACAGTGGTCGTGGCAACACACACTATAGCTGGCCACAAGCAAGAGGAAGATCGGTATTGGATTGGATTGGATAGGTTTATTCATCCCGTACTTGGGAAATTTCATTGTGACAGTAGAAAAAAGGGGGAATGCAGATACAGAAAAAAAACACAGTTACAAGTCAGACAGTACAGTCGCAAAGGCTGCAGAACAACAAAGCAAAAACATGTCAGGCGAAATGTAATTTTATGTATTTTTTTGCCGATAATGTTGCACTTTTGTGGCATTTATTGTTATTTATTGAGCTGCAATGCACATATGACTTGGGAATGAACATATGGAATGACAAAAATGCATATGCTTTTGAGCACCATAAGAACATCCACCATTGAGGCTCCAGGCACTTCACCTTTCATTCGTAGCTCACTATTTTACGGTTCTACCAGAAGGTGAATAAACGTACCTCTGGCTTTCTAACCCAAAATGTCGCACCTTGTAGTGTCAGTATGTATAAGTGTTTTGAGGGACAGTCATTTTGGTGAGCTCAATAATATTATATCATTTATCATTGATTTTATTGTAATTTGAGTCACTCATTTATACATTTTTCGTCCAGCTTATCCTCACAAGAGTCGTGTGGGTGCTGGAGCGTATCCCACTGTACAGTGGGCACTAGGCGGGGGACACACCCTGAACTGGTTAACAGCCAATCACAGTGTAATTTTATTCCATAAATAATATTAAACCAATGATAACAAATATATTTCATTAATGTATTCACAGTAGTACCTAAAAATTTAAGATGTTTATTTTGGAAATTTAACATAAAATTTGATTGAGCCATTACGCACAAATTGTCCGAAGCACTTCATTGTATCTTTTCCAATTAAGATTTTTCAGTTCATCAAATACAAAAACGCAGAAATTTGAGCAAAATAGGGTAAAAAGCTTCAGTGTTGTAGATAGTTGCCTACATTAATATAGAAATGTAAAGTATATGAAGATGAGGTGCTGAAACATACGGGATTAATGCGTTCCAGGACCGAGCTCATATGTCGATGTACTCGTATCTCAAATGAACGTTTCCCATAGAAATGAACCAAATACAAATTAATTAGATACCACCCTCTGTAAAAAAACACAAAAAATGGGAAATTACATTGGAAAAACATTTGTATTGGTTCTAATTCACCATCTACTGACAGGAACAAATAACTCGTGGTTATAAAAATGAAAATGAAAATCAGACATAGGCATTGTCGTCATCATTGACTGACAAAAAAGCCTAGTAGTCATCATACCCTCAGCAGCGTATGACGAAATTGTATAGTGCATCTCCACAAGTTCGTCTTCCCAGGCAAAACACATTTATGACATTTATTTATGGCATATTCATACTTGTTAGCTCTTCGCCTTGAGCGCCATTTTCCGGCGACTACAAGTTGCCTCACCGATGCCAACAAGAATAAGATGGATCACTTACCTCTCAGTCTTTATACTTACCCTCCCTCAGTCAGCCTGTGGAAGGCAGATCTGCACCAAACGACCTTCCTGTTACTTCAATTCGACTTGACTTAATTTCATAGTAGGGATATGTGTAGTCACGTCACGTGTTGCTGCAGGTTCAGAGACCTGATGGCTGTTGGGAAGAAGCTGTCCTTGAGCCTGTTTGTCCGTGCTTTGTAGGACCTGTAGCGCCTGCCAGATGGAAGCAACTGGAACAGGCTGTGTCCAGGATGGTATGGGTCTCCAACAATGGACCCGGCTCTTCTGAGGTACCGGGGGTTGGCAATGTCTTCTAGTGATGGCGGAGAGCAGCCGACGATCTTCTGGGCAGTGTTTATCACCCTCTGCATGGCTTTTTTGTCTGCTGCCGTGCTTCCGGCATACCACACTGTAATGCCGTAAGTCAGGATGCTCTCCACAGTGGCTCTGTAGAAGGTTGCCAGAAGATTGGTGTCCAATTTGTCCCTTCTCAGTACCCTGAGAAAGTGGAGTCGTTTCTGGGCCTTCTTCACTACCACTGTGGTGTTTGTAGACCAGGAGAGCCTATCTGTGACATGGACTCCCAGAAATTTGAAGGATTGGACCCTGTCTACACATACTCCGTTAATGAGGAGTGGGGCCAGGTTCGTGCTGCGCTTGCGAAAGTCCAGGATAATTTCTTTAGTCTTTGTGGTATTTAGTGTAAGATTGTTTGCCGAGCACCAAAAAGACAGTTTGTCGACCTCGTCTCTGTAAGCCGACTCATCCCCGCCTGAGATGAGTCCGATCATAGTGGTGTCATCAGCGAATTTGATAATAGAGTTTGACTGGTGGGCTTGTGTGCAGTCGTATGTGTACAGGGAGTACAGGAGGGGACTCAGTACACAGCCTTGTGGTGAGCCAGTGTTCAGTGTAATAGAGGAAGAGAGGTGTGGACCCATTCTGACAGTTTGTGGTCGGCCAGTCAAGAAGTTCTTTATCCAGCAGCAGATTGAAGAGGATAGTCCAAGGTAGTAGAGTTTGTCCTTCAGAATGTCCGGCTTCATGGTGTTAAAGGCTGAGCTATAGTCAATGAAAAGCATCCTCACATAGTTCCCCTGGTGCTCCAGGTGGCTCAGTGCTGTGTGTAGAGCCATGGCGATAGCATCCCAAAAAAAGGCTTACCGTATTTTCTCGCATATAAGCCGCATTCGCATATAAGCCGCACCCTTAAAATGATGTATATGTATTTTATTTCATTCATCAAAATGAATTTTGTTTACAATTTGATCATAATAATGGTTCGTTATGGCGTTCCGTGCATGTCAATTTTAAATTATGCGCATATAAGCCGCACCCTGGGTACAGTCAACCTTATTTTTAGCGACAAATATGGCTTATATGTGAAAAAATCCGGTATTTTTAAAAGCGTGTGGTTGTCAACGAGTTCATATTTCATCATAATTAAGGCGGCTCATAATATTTTGTCAGCTTTCATGCCAAAACACGACGCACTTGACAAAGTGCCGCACCCTAGTGGCGGCTGGCAGTCATAAGTCATCCTTGATTTCATTCTGTCTAATTAACGCGGGCGCGACAACGACAAGATGATGTAATTATATGAAGAATATTTTTCATGTCTTCCTGGTGGAAAATTTCCGGGGGCCTGCCAGTCTCTTTAATTGCATTTATTGGTCGGAAAGAAAAACGGAAAAGAGAATACAGCCTGTTTTGTGGTCGTAATCAAGTTAAAGCACAAGGGAATCGGTTTAGGAAATCTCTGGATAACCATTCAAATATGTTTTTCTTTATTTCATATTTACCGGACTTAAGTAGACGGTGAAATATCCCCCTAAAAATCAGCAACGGGAGCCGAATCAAGTGTCCACTGAGTGATAAATGTGCAAATATGTATCTTAGCATCCGTGCACAGGCAAAAAAAAATAAAAAATATATCACATTTGTGAGGCCGTCAGTGATTTACGACAACCGCGTTCTAATTGCACGCCGCCACGCTCCCAGGGATACGCATTTTTTTTTTTAACATGGGTAGTCACCATTGATGGGCGTGGGCGTCCAATCCCGAAAAAGTGATAAAAATGTTAACATTTTAAAAAGACACTAATTGTCAGCATCGGTTTTCTTTGAATAAAATGTTTAGTTTAATCCGATAAATCAATGCAACAATTACATTGATAAAAACGTCTATAATATAATACAGGCATCCTTATATCTATACATATACATCTATACATATACATATACATATACGTATAATATACATATATATATAAATATACATATTTTTATGTATAGTTGTTTATTGACTAACTGTCTTAATTTACGTGTAAATTTCAAAATGTGTTTTCGAGATTGGAGGCGGGGCTATATGACGACGGCTCGATCCAGGTGAAAAATGGCTCCCATCAGAGCAAGGTGGCGGACATAGCGCAAAAAAAATCATGGCTTCTATCTCTCACACATGAGCTTTTTTCCTCACCTCAAGTCGTGCACCCCCCGCTAAGCCCCACCCCCTTCTCTGACAAGATCAAAGCTCGCCAAAATCTCTCGCCGCATTATTTCTGACGCTTTCCCTTTGACTTTGCTCAAAAGAAACCCGAAAAAGATGAAGATGATTGACAGCAAGACTGAGCCAAAGTTCCTCATCATCCAAAACGGTAATAAAACACTACCTTTGCGGAAAGCGCAGAGGGAGAGAGGAACAGAGAGAGAGAAAGATAACGCGCTTGTAACTTAACATAAACATTAATTTAACTTATGTAAATTAACTTAGATTGTGATACAGACACTTACAAATAAGTTTTAATCTTAGTTTACACTAATCTAATGTTTGAATTTTTTTACTTTTATTTTAATCAGGCTTGGCTCTTTTTTCCTCGCTTCCACCTTCTCTTTGAACCTGAGTTTTTTTTTAAGGAACCTATCTAGGATTGTTTGCTTTTGTCTCCCCTTCAAAATATTACAAAAATGTTGCACAAATGTCCCCAAAATAGGATAACGCATGACCACTTGCCAACTTGTCCGGGTGCTCGTTTCAGCTCAGTCAGGCGTACACCACTATATCGTTTTTTGCTTAATATCGATTGTCATCATATGCCTTTTATTCACACTGCCCATTAGTGAACCTGCTGGCTCTGGACCTATTGTTTTCCCCTGGATTCTGCAAATGACTAACGGAGCTTTTCGCATCGCGGCAACCAGGCTGTCTCGTGTCTCAAAATTGATCTCGTATCTCAAGGCAAATATTTGTTCGGAATTTTACTCGTATTTCAAATTGCTCATATAATGTGGCACTCGTATGTCAAGGTGTCACTATAAAACTATGACTAACAGCGCGTCCGGCCAATGATATGATGTGGTTCATGTCAGGTGTGTAATTCCGAGGTATGAGCAAATGTTATGTACATTGATTGGCTGCGTTTGTTACACGTTATGCCTGTTTTGCAGGACAGCATATAGTTAATAGTTTGATGGAGCTGCTGCCAACATGGCGAAATAACTGGTATGTGGCAGAGCCAATCAATAAGCCAAGGCAAAAACAGAAATGCGGTTATGGTACTGGGGGGACTGTTTTGAGACGACTGACTGGGAGGTGCTGTGCAATTCACATGGGGAAGACATCGACAGTTTGACCCACTGCATCATTGATTGAAAATCACTGAAAATGGTCCAGAAAAAGCTGAAGGGAGAGATATGGAAGGGAAAAACCATGGGTGGGTGTATGTGTGTGTGCGTGTGTGTGTGCGTGCATGCGTACGTACGTAAGTATGTATGTATAGCAGCTAGCTGGTAGCTAGCGTAACTATTCCAAGGCTGTCTTCCATGGTTCGCAACTGTATTGATGCCGATCGCCATGCCACAATCCATTCGCAAGTAGTAGCTAGCTAGTGTTAATCCCGATCGCCAGGCCAAAATCCATTCGCAAATAGAAGCTAGCTAGTGTTAATGCCGATCGCCAGGCCACAATCCATTGGATGTATTGACAAAAAAAACTATATATCCCAGCAGTCACTGCGCAGTACTTTCTCTACGGGAAAATAGTAGAGTTGGGAGCTGACGTAGTTGTCCTATCGACTGATTCATTTTATTTTATTGTGATAACAATTTTAGTATTGGTCCATATCTAAAGCACACTGGATTATAAGGTGCCCTGTCTATTTTGGAGAAAATGTAATACTTTTATATGTGCCTTATAGTGGTGAAAATACGGTATGTGCATTGTGCATGTATGCCGTTACAATTATGTAAACAAATACTCACCACTCTTTCAACATGTGAAATAAAATAAGATACCACTTAACCATTTGGGGTTATGGTCTTTCCTTGTTGCATTATCGTTTTCATATTTGGTATCGTACTGACACTTACATGTTGGTTATAGATGATAACTCCTTCCTCACAGGTCCGGTTGTGGGTACATGAGTGCTGGTGAACACACCAATTGCAACCCCATCTGCTCAGAACGCAACCACGACAACTGAAAACGGATAAAACACAAACCAAAAAAATCTAATTGATACACAACATGAAAAATGAATGCGTTAGGTGAGGGTTGCTGTGAGAAAAATTAAGTGACAACTAAATCTTTTGTTTAACACAAAAATATACAGTTAAGTGGTAACTCTAAGTAGAGGGATATTTGCCACTGACTTGGATATTTGCCATTGACTTAGCATAATTCGTTCCACAACATTGAAAACTACCAACTATAAAGAACCCTTTAAAAATTATAAGCATACATGAAATGTATGTGTGTATGTGTGTACTGTATTTTAACACTTATAGGGTGTACTTTAAAGTCTAAAGCTTTTTCTAAAAAGGATGGGCTCCACAATCACTTGGTGTGCCTTGTTTATGGGGTAAATTCAAACACAATATATCCAATAAAAAAATTAAACCTATATGGCCCATAGATATCTTTACTATGTATCCATGCACCTCCACACAATTTGCAATTTAGACTAAATTATTAAGATTCATCCAAATTATTGATGATATCAAACAAGTAGAAAACAATGCAGAAATTGCATTGATCCAAATTATTGATGATATCAAACAAGTAGAAAACAATGCACAAATGGCATTGATCCAAATTATTAGGTAAATTGTACCTGACAAGTTTAGAAAAAATAATTAATTTAGGATAAGCATGATTTCTATAGGATGGAATAAGAATGATTTTTGTTCAGTGCATGGACCATATCTCATTGTTTTGTCCATCAAGACATGAAATATGCATTAGCGTGAGTGATACTAATGACCATTAAAATATTACAGATTGCATTAGCATCAAACAATTGACGTCAACCAAATGCTGTTAACCTATTTCCTTTGAGAACGGTTAGTGCTGGTAGGACATTAAAAGTTGGTTAGCAGCCAAGAAGCCCCAGACTGGGGATGGCGCTCTCCACTAGTGATAAAAAATTGCACACCACTGATGTCTGATTATGAATGAGTGTGAGCGTTGTTGGGTTTATTCTGTATTACTATTATAATAGTTATATTAATTCATTTCTTTATTAAATCATTCTCTTTCTATTCTCTGTATTAATTCATTTCTTTGTTAAATCATTCTCTTTCTATTTTCAAAGTGTTGCGAGGTCACGAGTATTGCCAAGTCATCTTTAACCTGGACGGCCTGTTCCAGGATGGTTATACAAACAATCCACCCAATCTGGGTCCTTGAGATTTGGTGGGCCCTTGGTGACGAGGCCAGGGCTATTCGGCCAATAACAAGAATGTTGTTATCGTTATGTAACCGTGCACTTCGGGTTTTTCTGTATGTAACCATGATATGATTATGATTATATTATATGATTCTTAGGTCAAGGAAGTTGTATAATTACTCTAATCAAAATGTTGTTAGGTCTAGTCTCCTGTTTTTGTTATTGGTAAAATACTTTGATTGTTATTGTAGTCCCAGATGTTGTTTTTACTCATACGTGATGGAATGATCAACAACTCTGTAACTTGTTTTGATTCATGACAATAAGAGTGGGACGAAAACGTCTATTCGGGGAGACGTTCGGAAGTAGAAGGTGACACTTGCTGACTCTCCCCTTCGGAGGCTTTTACCTGTTGTTATCCATTTCTATTTAATTAAATGTCAATAATTGAAGATGTCTGCCTGCAGTTTTTGATAATTACGGACGAAGGTAATTATTAATGAACCTAATAGCGTGAATGGTTGTTTGTGTTTTTGTGTTTTTGATTGGCCAACCACCAAGATATAATCAATCCCTTAGATATCAAGGTGGAAAAGGATTTCGCAAATTGGAATCAATTTCCGAAATCACCAAAAAGCCCTTTTCAGGGATGGCGGCGAAGGATTTGTAAATTTGAAGTCGATTTCTGAAATCGCCAATAAGCCCTTTACAGAGATGGCGACAACCAATTATGGAAAAAAATATTTAGTCAAATGAAATGTTTAATGAAAAAAGCTGCAGTACTCCAAATGTGAAACGAGGTGGAGGAACAACTGAGAAAAACAAATAACTAAGAAAGCATGATATAAAATTCAAAAGTACCATAGATTTTTAGTGATAATGGCATCCAAATTGTGTTACCAGAATAATTGACTGAATTGACAAAAGTTTCCATATTCCATATATCCAAAATATGTAAAGCCTATTTAGTAGACCATACCAACTGCCATTATTCACTACACGATTGGAGCTGGATGATTAGGCTAATCTGGCTATCTGCGTAAAAGAAAAAACTTCAAAGAAATGCATTGAATTTGGGTTAGCAGAAGGAGACTGTGCTTATTATCAACAGGAAACATGGAGAAAACGCACAAGCAACCCAAAGTGAGAACATCTGTACATGTGTTGCTGATAAGACCAGCAGACGAGAAAATAGCGGGATCCATCTTTGCACTGTAAGAAGGTTCTCTCAGTTGAAACGTTTGAGGAGACAGGTAAGATAAAATTTTGACGTGATCAGACGTAATGGAAAGCACTCCAATACTGATTGGGAAAATTATTGCTCAAGGAGCAATGCCATAAACCATAAGGAACTTTTTATATTGATTTTATTGTCTCCACAAAAAAACGAGTGAAAGTGTTTCATTTGAGACCAAACCTTCTTAGATTTTTGAAGTAAACAATTAGAGAGAAAATAGAAACTACAATGGATAGAAATGTAACTACATTTTGATTTTATGCCTGACTATTGGAAAATGTTGATTAAGAAAGTTTTATAGGAGATGATTGGTAAACTCCAAAGAGAATGGAATGTTACATTTGATAAAAGGACTACTAGTTTGGGATATTTTGAATTTCAAATAACTGAGTTTAGTATGCATCACAATACACATTGTTAAATGAATTGGGACTTGATTACTATGCAATTTATAAGTAATGACTTTCAATTGCTTTAAAAGACAATTATGCTAGAAAATTTTAACCCTGATAAACAAGGGGTGGTTACATTTTAGTGTGTTCAAATCTTTTCAGAATTATAAATGTGTACATTTGTTTTTGGATATTAATTGATGTGAATGTAACTGTTGCAGAGAGCATGTAAGCTTTTTTCCTGAGGAGGTTTGCTTTTTGTATTTTTCCTATTTTCAGTATGATTAGTTAATTTGTGTAATTGCAAGGAAGGAAAAATCAAATATAGTTCTTGATCTTAACAAGG
>NW_027551608.1:1902672-1922672 GCF_051989575.1 Stigmatopora nigra
GTTTAATGCCTCCTTCCATGAAGTCCAAGGCTTCATGCACTGACATAGCAATTTCTAATATTATTCAAATCAGCAATTTGTGCCAACAGACTTGAAATGCAGAGAAAAGATTGGATTAACCTCGTCTTGTCGAAACCTTGATTCGATTCAATATTTTTATTACAAGCGGGGGCATACAAACATAAAAAAAACAATATCAAAAATCTGGATTAATTTAATTGCAGGAAAACATGAACATATATTGTTCAACCCGATAATTAAAAATGAGTGAAAAAGGTCATTTGTTTAATTTATAAAAGTAGTACATGCATAATAAAAAAGAAAAAAACTCACCCTGTCCTGGAGGTACCATTGGTACTTGGTTGGTGTGTGGAGAGTGACAGGTGACGCCACTTTCAGTGAATGTAGCAGGGCTGTGGAGCCCTTTGAAAAAACAGGAGTAAAACTCCCCTTTTCCTAATACAGGAAGGCCAGGAACTGACAGATAGACCTATACAAAGAGGTGAGATAAAAAGAAATAGAACTGTGGCGAGCATCCTGGCATACTGCATTACAGTGTGGTATGCTGGAAGCATGGCAGCAGACAGAAAGGCAGGGAGTGATCAACACTGCCCAGAAGATCATCGGCTGCTCTCTGCCCTCACTCGATAACATTTCCAGCCCCCGCTACCTCAGCAGAGCCAGTCACAACCTGTTCCAGCTGCTGCCCTCTGGCAGACAGTACAGGTATCACAAAGCACGGACAAATAAACTTAAAGACAGTTTTTTCCCCAGCCATCAGAACTCTGAACTTGCGTTAGCACGACACAATCCCTTCTGTGCAATAACTTCGGTGTGTGCAATAACAATGTGCAATATCTTAGATTGTGCATCATTTTAGAATTTACCTAGCCGGGAAGTGACTTTTTATACTTTCATATTACTTTTTATGTTTTTTTACTGGGAAAATGCACTTTGTAGAGTATCACCACCAATTTTGTTATACGCAGCTGTGTATGATGACAATAAAGGCTTTTGATTTGATTTGAGAAGACAATGTGGTCATGCTGCAAACCCCAGCATGTCTTAAAATGGCTTTTTGTAAAAAGTTATTAATTTTGTTTTTATTTTTCTGGCTGATACGTATTTATTAATTGATTAATCTTCTTAATTTTATAATTTCTCATCTCATCTACCGCTTTATCCAAAGTCGGGTCACGGGTGCAGCAGCTACAGCAGGCAGGCCCAGACTTCCCTCTCCCCAGCCACTTCATTCAGCTCCTCCTGGAGTATCCCAAGGCATTCCCGGGCGAACAGGGAGACCTAGTATCCCCAGTGTAAAATAAGCTGACAAAGTAGTTTTGCAATGACGGGTCCTCAAGACCAGGGAAGGCCCGGAACGAGAATGATCGTGAATTCACCCTTTGATTTCTGTCTTTTGAAGTGTGATAATTTGAATGAGTATTATTACTGTGGTAGTGTTGAATGTTTAAGGTCTAGACCAGGGGGTCGAGAACCTTTTTCACAAAGAGAGCCAGAAACAATAAATATTTTCCAAATATTGTGAGCCATACCACAAATTTTAAAAGTCAAAATATATACATGTATAAGAGTGCCTTTTCATTCTTTTTGTAATTTCATCACTTATTAAGTGGAAAAAACGAGAATTTTTGAAAAGATTCTTATGCTGTTGCCAATAAATGAGAGGATGCGTTCCAAAAGAGTCTACTGCAAAAAAATAAGATTAAAGCAGTTTTAGATCTAATACAGGGGTGGCCAACCCGCGGCTCGCGAGCCGCATGCGGCTCTTTGCCCGGTTTCATGCGGCTCTTACGTCCATATCAAAGTTTGTATTTGTGTTTTATTTGGGTGTGCGCTTCGCTTGAGTTCAATACGGTATTTTCGTCCAATGCGCATGTGCTTGGGATGAAAATACCTCAAAGTTTCCCAGTTGGAGCAAGGTCATTTGAGTAAACGTTTTTAACAGAGAGGGAGAGCTCCCGTGAACCAGAAGCGACAATGAACGGCGTCGCGCACACAAAAAGTACCCAAAGATCGAGCGTCGGCTGAAAAAGCCACACCCCCTGCGAGGCAGACCAAGGCGAGAGTGCTCAGGCGGGAGCAGCCAATAGGAGAGCGAGGTGTACACCCACGTGGTGGGCGCGCTAGTTAAAAGCCATTCATATTAAATGACAGCTCACAAGGAGCGAATGTTGCGCAAAAATAGGCTCTGATTTTATGACAGAAGTCCCACTAAGTAACATGCATAGTAAAAGAAAAACGCTATTGTAAATTATTATATTTTTGTTTGTGGACTTGGTTGAACTGAGAGTTTGTCTGTGTGAGACAGTGCACACAATGTTCATTGTTGATAATGACTGGCCTGTGCTGTTAGTACTGTAGGAGTCAATTTATGTCATTATTATGCTGGTGTGTGACATTTACAATAAATCTGGCTGAGCAAAGGTATGTGTGTAATGTGGCTCTTTGCGGTAACACAGTAAAAAATGTGGCTCTTTGCGGTAACACAGTAAAAATTGTGGCTCTTGGTCTCTGACTGGTTGGCCACCCCTGATCTAATATCTCAGTTCTGTCACCAGTGATTTCCATATTTTAGCTCACAGATTAGCAAAGAACCAGATGCACCCATCAAAAGAGCCACATGTGGCTCCAGAGCCATAAGTTCCCTACCCCTGGTCTAAACCGACGTAGGTAGAACATGTGTTTTTGAGGTCTGGACCGACGTAGGTAGAAAACATGAATGTTCGTAGTCTGGACCGACGTAGGTAGAACATGAATGTTCGTGGTCTGGAACGACACAGGTAGAACATGAATGTTCGTAGTCTGAACCGACGTAGGTAGAACATGAATGTTCGAGGTCTGGAGGGATGTATGTAGAACAAGAACAGAGTCAGAGACTCCGCTTAGAGACAAAGTCCGGGACTTGTGGTCTTGGTGTGTAGAGTCAGGGAATCCGCTAAGAGACAAAGTCAGGGACTTGTGGTCTTGGTGTCTTCAGAGATATTGGGTGAATCACAAAGTAATGAGAACAATTTTGGGAAATTTAGAATCAAATTGTTGTTAAAACTATTAAGTAAGTGATTAAAATGGGTGAGAAAGCGACAAAGGAGGTAGGTTTGTTGCCAGACTTCAGAATGGAAATTGGAGGGTTACCGGATGTGAAATATATGCGGATGCATTGTATGGGAAGTGAAAAGAAGATTTTTAGTAAGTGAATAGAAAAGATTATTGCAAGTGCATGGAAAAGAAAGTGGGAAAAGCAACTGAAGGTGTGCGGAGAGTTGACTTGAGGTGCGTAAAATGCGCAGTGACTGCTGGGATATATAGTACTTTTGCCAATACACCCAGGTGCGTACAACCACCAGAGACTGCCCAAGTTATCTTATGCCTCTGACCAGCGGAATTGATTCACCATGGAGGGAGCCTGAAGATTCTGGTGAGGAAGACATCGTTGAGGAGATTTTTTCGCTGGCGTTTCGGAATCCGATGTTGAATTCTTCGACCAATTCGGACCCCGAGACCTTCCACTGGAGGAGCATTACCCCTATTTTTCCCCCGTTAATTCCTACTCCAAATACCCCGACCAGCAATTACAGAGTGGGCTGACCACCTATTATGGGACACGACGTGATGGCGGGGGTGCTGTGCAATCCTCCCAGAGGAGGCGCCGAGCGCCACGCCGTAGAGGGAAGCGAAAGCAATGCCTGGACACACTAACCACTGTCCAAGTTACGCGCCCGACCACGTCCGTCCAAGCTCCTTTTCCGACCACGTCCGTCCAAGCTCCTTTTCCGACCACGTCCGTCCAAGCTCCTCTCCCGATCACGTCCGTCCAAGCTCCTCTCCCGAACTCTACCACGCCCTTCCTAGTGCCCGAAGTTACTCGGCCGACCTCGCTGTTCCAGTCGTCCCGGGATACTCGGCCGACCTCACTGTACCAGCATCTCCTAGAAACTATGCAGCCCTCCCCGTTCCAAGTGCCCAAAGTTACTCGGCCGAACACGCCTTTCCAAGTGCCCGAAGTTACTCGGCCGACCACGTCTTTCCAAGTGGCCGAAGTTACTCGGCCAAACACGGCTGTTTAAGTGGCCGAAGTTACTCGGCTAACCACGCCTGTCCAAGTGGCCGAAGTTACTCGGCCGGCCACGCCTGTCCAAGTGGTCGAAGTTACTCGGCCGGCCACGCCTGTCCAAGTGGCCGAAGTTACTCGGCCGACCACGCCGTTTCAAGTGCCCCAAGCTCCTGTGCCAAGGCCACGCAAAGTACTCCCGTTGCCTTAGGGGTCGCCAGTCGCACCCGTACCGAAGCCACGGATCAGGTTTCTGGTGACGGACAGCCATTCTAGAACCGCTCTCCCAAGCACCGCTCTCCCAACACCGCTCTCCCAAGCACCGCTCTCCCAAGCACCGCTCTCCCAAGCACCGCTCTCCCAAGCACCGCTCTCCCAAGCACCGCTCTCCCAAGCACCGCTCTCCCAAGCACCGCTCTCCCAAGCACCGCTCTCCCAAGCACCGCTCTCCCAAGCACCGCTCTCCCAAGCACCGCTCTCCCAAGCACCGCTCTCCCAAGCACCGCTCTCCCAACCACCGCTCTGTCCAGCGCCTGCCCGCCCAGAAGTGGCGACGATGCTCCGGCGCTCGTGGAAGACGGGGCCGGCGACGTCGAGAGTGGTAATTCGCCGGAGTCCCTGGAAGAAGGGACTGGCGACGTCGAGAGTGGTAATTCGCCGGAGTCCCTGGAAGAGGGGGCTGGCGACGTCGAGAGTGCCAATTCGCCGGTGACGTTGAGAGTGGCAATTCCCCGGAGTCCCTGGAAGAAGGGGCTGGCGACGTCGAGAGTGCCAATTCGCCGTTGCCCCTGGAGGATGGGGCCGGTGACATCAAGAGTGGTAATTCGCCGGTGCCCCTGGAGGAGGAAGCCGGTGACGTCGAGAGTGGCAATGCGCCGGAGTCCCTGGAAGAAGGGGCTGGTGACGTCAAGAGTGGTAATTCGCCGGTGCCCCTGGAGGAAGAAGGGGCCGGCGTCGTCGAGAGTGGCAATTCGCCGGAGTCCCTGGAAGAAGGGGCTGGCGACGTCAAGAGTGGTAATTCGCCGGAGTCCCTGGAAGAAGGGGCTGGCGATGTCAAGAGTGGTAATTCGCCGGAGTCCCTGGAAGAGGGGGCTGGCGACGTCGAGAGTGCCAATTCGCCGGTGCCCCTGGAGGATGAGGCCGGTGACGTCGAGAGTGGCAATTCGTCGATCCGGATCGACCACAGCCTCGTCTCGTTTCTGGCCGGCGCGGACGCCCGTCGGACCGACCACTGCCTCGTTTCGTTTCTGGCCGGCGCGGACGCCCGCCGGATCGACCACAGCCACGTCTTGTTTCTGGCCGGCGCGCACGCCCGCCGGATCGACCACTGCCTCGTCACGTTCTTGACCGGCGCGGACGGCCGCCGGGTCAACCACAGCCTCGTCTCGTTTCTGGCCGGCGCGGACGCCCGCCGGACCGACCACTGCCCTGTCTTGTTTCTGACCGGCACGGACGCCCGCCGGACCGACTACTGCCTCGTCTTGTTTCAGGCTGGCGCGGACGCCCGCCGGATCGACCTCCCCTTCGTCTGTTCTTGGGTTGGTATGGACGACCACCGGACAATGCTAGGTCTACCACCCACCCTCCCTGCTTCTCATGTTGGAATTGACCTTGGGACGTCTAGGATCCGGACCTTAGAGGGGATGTACTGTCAGGAGTGGCTGGATTGCCCCTCCTGGCATGACGTCACGATTATTATCAGCTGTGGCTAATTACGTGATTAGATTATTTTTGGTATTTAAGCATTATGGTTTTCTGTGAACGCTGTTGGATCGTTCTGGTTTCATTTCATGTTTTTCCTCGTAGTCATTGCCGTTCCCATTGACGCCACGCCACGCTGCATGTTTCTTTTTGTTTGTAATGAATGATCAAGCTAAGTTGTTTATGTTATGTTACCCCGTAAATCACGCTACAAGAGCAACATATCTGCCTCCCCTTTTCCATTTACTTCGGCGACTCTGCATCTGGGTTCACTTTCCCCTCCGATCGCGTCGCACTACGTGACGCGACCGTAACAGTTAGTATAGTTCAACAAACAATGCATGTTCCCAGAGATCTCCAAGCCTACTTAAAAATGTGCAAAAACTGTCTTACATGCTGTAGACACAACTCTCAAGGCAATGAAAGACCCAAGCACGGAACAAGGCAAACATATCCCTTCGAGGTTCTGAACATGGATTTCATTAAACTGAACCAAAGTGGCACATAAACGTGGGTTGAGATATGCATCCAACAAAGCTGATGCCATGGCAGTCGCAAATGCCAAATGCAAAAGAATCATTCCAAGCTGATAGGTTCATTAATAATTACACTTTTAACATAATTATCAAACACTGCAGGCAGACATCTAATTCAATTATTGACATTTAATTAAATAGGCATCTATGATAAGCAATCTTATAAGGGAAGATACATCAAGACTTCCTCTCGGTCTCTGAAAAATCCCCCCGAACAGTAATTTCTCGTACGGCTTTAAAGCCATAAATCAAAACAATTACAAGGTTATTGATTAATCCAACAGCGTAAGCAAAAACATCTGCAATTATAATAACAAAATTAAGGTATTTAACAATAAGAAGAAGAGGAAACTAAAAGCAAACTTCATTTGAATTTAAACAATCACGCCTTCATCCCTCAAAACAATTACATTAAGTCACAATGTAGGGAACACAATGCGAGTGTTCCTGGGAGTGATTGATATCCATCTGCTGGTATCAAGAGTGCTTGACGACTTCACTGCAAACCCAAATCAACCGTCCTCTGAGCCCGGGACTGGGTGAGATGTCAGATCAACAGTCCTTGGAACGAGGACTAGGTGACTGGTTATGACCCCGAGATCTCTTCAGACAATTTGAAGAATGCTTTCATCCAAAAATTATTAAATGCACACATATATAATAGTATTAGAGAATAAACCCAACACAAGCAATGTAATACCAAGAATCATTATAGTGATAATGGTGCTCACTTCGTGGACCACGTGATCCAAACTATGGGACAACATCTTGGAATCAAACTGAAATATCATTGCGCCTACCACCCCAGATTGCTGGACTCGTTAAAAGAACCAATGGAACAGTAAAACTCAAACTCAGAAAAACCATGGCCAGAATGCCTGAGCCTGGTAGAAACCTACATGAGAATCATTCCAAAAGCACCAGTTGCGGCAGTGAACGGCAAACCCTTCCACTTACCAATGTGGGAAAAAGATCTGGTGGTAGAAGAGAAAGGAGAAACTGATTCCCTCACCTAGTGGTTATGCAAAATGTTCCAAGAAAGAACTGTGATGATTGCAAATTATCTGATGACATCTTCTGTCTCCCACACAGGAGGTCCCGTCCCCAAGCAACCTGGTATTCGTCAAGGTCATAAAAAGAAAGTGCTGGCAATCTCCACGTTGGGACGGACCTCACCGTGTGATTTTGGCCACCCCCATGATCGAAAGTGGGGCTCGGATGTCAGCCTTGAACACAAACATCAGTCAGTCTCCTACAAAATCTTAATGGCTGTTCCCCTGGGTATGAGCAGCAAAGAACACCCTACGTCTGGAAGTCATTAGCTACAGATTCCAGGCCTATCTCAACGCATTAGTCAGACTACAACAAGGCCGAGAAGTCCGAATAACTGCCATGACCCAAATGATTATCCAGGTGTGTGCCATGGTAGGAGACTCAAGCTGCACCGTCATCCCTGCCAATGAATTCTACTCAGTCCATGATTCATTAAAAACTATGAAGAGCATACAGAACGCTATGACAAAAGATCCGGTTCCTAAGGATGGCTTGACTGGTTCTTCTCGGGCTCATGGACAGACTCTTGAAATCCCTAGTACCGTTCGTAACTGTTATTGCTCTTGTGCTTGTTATCCTAACATTTTGTTTACCCTGCTTCTCAGCTTTAATCAAACGTACCATGATTGTTGAAACCTAACTTATGCTAACTTGTATACAGATGCAACAATCCATACCCCAATCTGTCCCTGATGTTTTCGCCCCCTTCTGGTCAGTCTAAATTCCAGTTTGAAGTAATTGTGAAGAATTTCGTTTAAAAGTAGCGACGCTAACGCACGAGGTTCCAATGTGTTTATACTCATAACAGGAAAGAATTGGAAGATAAGCTGACAAAGTCGCTTTGCAATTGCTTGGTTATATTGTATCAGTTTGTGAGTTATAAACATATCTTTGTCATACTTTACCTGCATCATTGTCATACAAACTTTGCCCTGCAGATGGTTGACATGTCAGCGCAAATACTCAACTGTCTGACACTGATTAATCAAAACTTAGCCCTGCCAACAACTCTTTGGTTTCACGTATATGACTGATCCACTCATTCTGAGAGAGTTGCGAGGAACAGTCTGTGTTCACAGCTGTTCGCGCTCTCCCCATTCTGCAGTCTGGCAATTAACCTATTTCTTTAAATTGGTCTCACTTTCTGTGCCTGCTCCTGAATCTGTTTTACAGACCCAACACCCAGCAAGTCCGAGGTCGGTCTCGTGGCCTCCACCCAGTGGGACGTGACCGCAGCGCCATGTAGGCATCCTGATCAGATGCCCGAGCCAACTCATCTGTTTCCTCACAATACGGAAGAGCAGCGGCTCTACCCCGAGCCTCTCCTGGATTCTCACCTTATCTCCAAGAGAGTCCGGATATCCTGCAGAGGGAATTTATTTCAGCTGCTTGTATGCCGGATTTCTATCTTTTGGTCACAACCCTCAGCTAGTAACCATAGGTTCCTTCATCACCACGAGGGACCGGTGCTGAATGCGCATCCTTGCAGGCGCTGCACCGATTCGATCTCCCGTGCCATTCTTCCCTTAAACGTGAACAAGATCCCGACATACTTCCTGGAGAGGGCATGGACACCTTTTTTCCGAATGAGGACCATGATCTCAGATTTGGAGGTACTTATTTAATCTCATCCCGACCGCTCCACACTAGGTTGTGAATCGTTCCGAGAGGTGGGGATCACGGTCTGATGAAGCCACCAGAGCCACATCCTCTGCAAAAATCTGACCCCCACTGGAAACGGATCCGACTTACTGCCGTCTACGTGGACCAGACTCAAACACCGGTCATAAAGGGACCTCAAGCCCTAGCTCAGGTTCTTTCCCAACCAGAGGGGTGACATTCCACGTTCGAAGAGCCAGGGATAGAACCACCAAGGACACCTCTGTTGGCTGCCGCCCAACTGTCGACACACCTGACCATGTGAGGAATAATATTTTTCATTAACCGTTTTGTTTCTGGATTATGTGTATGGGCCATGTGATCACTTATGATACATAAATTCAGACAGATTGAGTGGCAGTTTGGCACTATTTTAGATAGAAGTATCTGCTTCCCAAGAGGAGTATAGTTTCAATACAATATAGCGTTTGCGATCATGACACCTCTTTAGTCGGACAAGTGTATGAAGATGAAATATTTACCTGCAATATGTGAAATGTAAGGTGCAAAATTCTTTCATATAGTGGTTGTCAGGAATTTTGCCTTAGTGGTGTACAGTGGAGTTACGGCTGTCAGCCTGGGTATACATTATGTTTAAGGGTGCCACTTTAGTACCTTTTGCCTCCCCTATGTTGTCTTGTAGTTCTGGTTTTCTCTTGACTTTGGTGTTAATAAATTATCATTTAATGTTAATTGCCTTGCGTGTCTGTCTCCTCATTGGCCGGGGGTTTCTGCTGTAGTAGTTGTGACTCCCTGGTACATCTTACCACCAGGGGGGGTCGTAACAAGTGTCATAAACATACGAGTTGTGTAAATGTAACAATATCTATGAATCCAACTAGATCCACACCATTAAATTTTTATATTTTTTATTTGTTAAATGCAGTCTTACTGTTCTGCTTTCCCCTCTACTGATGTTCGATGGGTTGACTTCTTGAACAGCCAAACACTGCTGTTCCATGTCAAAGCTCCAAAGCCACTGGCCCATGTCCTCACCGCGGAGACAATTTGACTGCAAAACACATCTGCATAGAAAAGGCCAAGTCCGTGTTTAATTCTCAGGCACCATTGTGGTACCTCTTCTTACGAATGCTTCAACATAGAATTTTTTTCAGGTTACAAAACTTTGACCTGTAAATCATTGTGCCAATATACAATAATTTGTCTAAGTAGCGAAAAATTAAAAGTAGTATGGCATAAAAATACAACATGTAAATGCTGCAACACTTATATGAATAAATATATATTTACATATAAACAGTGTTCCCCCGCTACTTCGCGGTTCAGCTAACACGGACTCAGAGCTTTGTGGATTTTTTTGGGAAAAAAAATACAATTATTACAGTGAAACAACATATTTTACAGTTTTTTGTTATAACATGAATTTCACTCTCTCTACCCGTATTATATATGGTTGTTGGATTTATTCTGTATTACTATTATACATATATGTGTAGTAATTAATTTCTTTGTTAAATCATTAAATCATTAAAAGGATTAAATCAGAGCTAAGATGGCAGAGCGCACGGGTGCAGCGGCTCACTGCTCTCCAGTTCGTTCGCTTTCCTATAGTCGCCAAGACCTAATCACTTTCGGAAGGAAAGGCAAGAAACCTAAATTTATGACCTTCGATATCCCCGAGAACATCCGGAGACCTCCGGGATCTCAGTGGATATCCAGCCCTCCAAAAATACGACGTAGACGGCGAAGAGAAAGAAAACAGAAGCGGGGTTGCCGGGCGGGCCTAGCGGTTAGGCTCCGACAACAACCATTCCGAACCTCGCTTCCTAGTATCTTTCTGACAAATGCCCGATCTATTACCCACGAAATGGATGAGTTGGAACTTCGAGTTGCTACCAACAGCTTTGTAAGGTACTGCAACATTATTCTTATCACGGAAACATGGCTACACCATCATATACCCGACGCTGCGCTGTCACTAGCTAGCCGAACGCTTTTTCGGAACGATCGTTCCAAAGAACTAACAGGAAAAAGCAAAGGCGGTGGACTATGCATGTACATACACAACGAATGGTGCTGTGAAAGCAAGATCATTGACACTCACTGTTCTCCGGATTTGGAGCTATTGGCAATATGATGCAGACCAAAATATCTACCGAGGGAGCTAACGGTCGTCATAGTAACGGCTATCTACATACCTCCAAATGCTAACGTCAACACAGCTCTCGACCTACTGCAAATGGCTGTAAATAAACAACAGCTCGACCACCCTGATGGAGTCTTTATTGTCGCTGGTGACTTCAACAAAGCATGTTTAAAGTCTGTTCTACCCAAGTTTATCCAATATGTCAAATGCAATACAAGACAAGACAAAATTCTCGACCATGTCTACTCGAACATCAAACATGCCTATTAAGCTGATCCTCTCCCACATCTAGCTGGATCAGACCATCTCTGTATATCTCTAACCCCTGCGTACACCACACTTTGAACGCAGACAAGGCCAAAAATAAAGACAATAAAAACTTGGCCCGAGAAGGCTCTTTCTAAGCTGCAGGACTGCTTTTCCCGCACCAACTGGGAACTTTTCGAACAAAACGACCTCCTGGACTATACAGAAACGGTACTCTCCTACATCAGAAACTGCATTGACAACGTTACTACAAACAAACGGATACAAGTTTTTCCTAATAAAAAAGCCTGCCAAAGAGACACAAGCACTTATCAAATGTCGTAACACCGCTTACAGATCGGGAGACAAGAGAAAGTATAGAGCTGCCAGAGCAGAGCTGAAAAGAGGCATAAAGAAGGCCAAGGCAGCATATACTAAGAAAATCAAAGAGCACTTCAAAGAAAATAACCCAAAGAAGATGTGGCAGGGAATACGACATATAACTAACTACAAGAACAATTCTATGTCTGTAAACGCGAATGCCTCAATAGCGGAGGAACTGAACCATTTCTTTGCCCGCTTTGAAACTGACAAATCAGACCCAGTGTCAACACTCCCACCACCACCCTGCGACAATACACTGGAGTTTCGGGAACAGGAAGTGAGACTGGAAATGCAGTCTGTGAACACCAGGAAGGCTCCAGGAAGGAAAACCAAGAGACGAATTAAGACAAACTGATCCGGACTCCCAACGTATAACAGAACTAAATAGAGAGATAGAATCAATTATAAACAAACATAGGAGAGAGAAATGGAAAGAAACAATTGAAGACACAAAATCGGACACAACCAAACTATTCCGACTGATAAAACATTTAAATGGCGGCAAACAAGCAAGCAACAACGAAGCAATAAAATTTAAAGGTAAATACATAACAACTCCAAAGAAAATAGCGGACAAATTCAACAAACAATATTCATCAGTAATACCCCACAAGACAACAAGAACAGCAAGACGAGTTACAAAAGACCTGAAGAAAAACAACAACAACATAGAACCAATTACTATAAGCCAGACAAAGGTAGCAATAAAGAAAGCCAAGGCTTCGAAAGCCTTAGGCCCAGACAAAATATCTACTCTTCACCTTAAACATTTAGGCGACAAAGGACTACAATATTTAACCGACATTTTTAACCTGTCCCTGAAAACAAGTTTGATTCCTGCAATCTGGAAGTCCTCAATCATTATTCCTCTTCTCAAACCTGGTAAACCTGCAAATGAATCCTCATCATACCGTCCCGTCTCTCTTCTATGTCCCAGCATAAAGATCCTAGACCGAGTTATTCTACCAACCCTCACAGAACATCTACCAGTCCCTGACATCCAGCATGGCTTCAGGTCAAACCACTCCACTGTCACAGCTCTGCACGAGTTCACAGAATCAGTGGCAGGCGGCTTTAATGAGAATACACCGGCAAACCGTACCCTGCTAGTCCAAATCGACCTTAGCAAGGCATTTGATAAGGTCTCTCATGAAAAGCTACTCAAAGACCTGAATTTGACCACCCTACCGAGCTGTATAAAGAGATGGCTCAACTGCTACCTGTCAGGAAGACAATCAAGAGTAAATTTCAGGAATGCTACATCCAGCTCGCGCAATGTCAGGACAGGGGTGCCGCAAGGAGCGGTTACGTCACCAATACTATTCAACTTCTACCTCTCTAACCTTCCTGCAATACCTGAAGATGTCTTTCTAATACAATATGCGGACGATATTTCAATCTTCGTTAAAGGTACGGACGTCAAATCTCTCTCTGCCAAAGCCAACAACTTCTTGGAGAAGCTGGAAGATTTTTTAGAAGAACGACAGCTGGTTGTGTCCCCGGAGAAATCCACAGTGACCTGGTTTACCCCAGCCACTGCTGAAGCTAACCTCCATCCCAAGATCACCATCAAAGGGGTACCAGTAAAACTGGAAAAAACGCCCAAACTACTTGGCGTCACATTTGACACTATGTTTTGTTTTGGCCCGCACATCAAGCAGACAGTTGCAAAGGCAAAGAAAAAGCTGAACCTACTTAAATCACTAGCAGGCTCCAGCTGGGGTTGTGAAAAAGAAACACTACTCCTAACATACAAATCTATCGTCCGTTCTGTCCTTGAATATGCGAGCCCAGTATGGTCGCCAATAATTAAAGACACACACTGGAACCGGCTTCAATCAATTCAAAACCAAGCACTCAGGATAGCATCCGGATGTCTCTCTATGTCAGCCATAGACCACCTGCATGCTGAGTGCGCAGTTATGCCTCTGAAGGAGCACTGTGAAATGATCGGAAAGCAGTACCTGGCGGCATGCCATCTTGAAGGCCATCCAGGTCGCAGACTTCTTCAAGCAAACCAGAAACCAAGAAAGATGAAAAAGACCATCATCACACAGCATGGCAAGGAAATAGAAAAAGAATACGACAAGCCAAATCCTACCAAAGAAGACTACAAACAATGCGTCAAATCCATTCACACCAAAGAAGTTCAAAACATCCTCAACAAGGCAAAACCCAACAAAGTCCTCAATGCCCTACCACCTCTAATAAACCAAGAAGAAAAACTGCTGAGCAGGAAGGTGAGATCCGAGCTCGCCAGGCTCAGATCAGGCTACAGCAGGAAACTAAACAGCTACCTGTCCAGGATTGATCCAGGAATACAAGATGCCTGCCCAAAATGCAACTTTTCCCCCCACAATACTGAACATCTTTTTTCGTGTACAAATGACCCCACAAATCTAACCATCCAAGACCTCTGGACAAGACCAAAGTTGGTCGCAGAATTTTTAAAACTAGACGATTAAGAGAACATTTGTAACCGGTTTTTCTATCACTACGACATACAACACAACACAGAACAAAAAGAAGCTTGACCCCCAGAATTCAGTACCAGAGAGGCTAATCAATCAATCAATCAACCAGGAAGGCTGCTAGTCCAGACGGAATACCTGGCAAGGTGCTCAAAGCCTGTGCTGAACAGCTGGCAGGAGTCTCCACGGACATTTTCAATCGGTCCTTGCGACAATCCATCGTTCCTGGCTGCCTGAAATCTGCCACCATCATTCCTGTCCCCAAAAAGCCAACCATCGGCAGCTTGAACGATTACAGGCCTGTTGCTCTCACGCCTGTGATCATGAAGTGCTTTGAAAAGTTGGTGGCCCGACACATCAGAAATACAATTCCCCCCTCAGTTGACCCTCACCAGTTTGCTTATAGAGAAAACAGGTCCACTGAGGATGCTATCGCCGTGGCTCTACCCACAGCAATGCGCAACCTGGAGCACCAGGGGAACTATGTGAGGATGCTTTTCATAGACTATAGCTCAGCCTTTAACACCATCAAGCCGGACATCCTGAAGGACAAACTCTACCACCTTGCACTATCCTCTTCAATCTGCTGCTGGATAAAGAACTTCTTGACTGGTCGACCACAAACTGTCAGAATGGGTCCACACCTCTCTTCCTCCATTACACTGAACACTGGCTCACCACAAGGCTGTGTACTGAGTCCTCTCCTGTACTCCCTGTACACATACGAATGCACACCAGCCCACCAGTCAAACTCTATCATCAAATTCGCCGATGACACCACTGTGATCGGACTCATCTCAGGCGGGCATGAGTCAGCTTACAGAGACGAGGTCGACAAACAGTCTTCTTGGTGCTCGGCGAACAATCTTACACTAAATACCACAAAGACTAAAGAAATAATCCTGGACTTTCGCAGGCGCAGCACAGACCTGGCCCCACTCCTCATTAACGGAGTATGTGTAGACAGGGTCCAATCCTTCAAATTTCTGGGAGTCCACGTCACGGATAGGCTCTCCTGGTCCACAAACACCACAGTGTTAGTGAAGAAGGCCCAGAAACGACTCCACTTTCTCAGGGTACTGAGAAGGGACAAATTGGACACCAAGCTTCTGGCAACCTTCTACAGTGCCACTGTGGAGAGCATCCTGACTTACGGCATTACAGTGTGGTATACCGGAAGCACGGCAGCAGACAAAAAAGCCATACAGAGGGTGATAAACACTGCCCAGGAGATCGCCGGCTGCTCTCTGCCATCCCTAGAAGACATTGCCAACCCCCGATAAATCAGAAGAGCCGGGTCCATTGTTGGAGACCCATACCACCCTGGACACGGCCTGTTCCAGTTGCTTCCATCTGGCAGACGCTACAGGTCCTACAAAGCACGGACAAACAGGCTCAAGGACAGCTTCTTCCCAACAGCCATCAGGTCTCTGAACCTGCAGCAACACGTGACGTGACGACTACACATATCCCTACTATGAAATTAAGTCAAGTCGAATTGAAGTAACAGGAAGGTCGTTTGGTGCAGATCTACCTTCCACAGGATGACTGAGGGAGGGTAAGTATAAAGACTGAGAGGTAAGTGATCCATCTTATTCTTGTTGGCATCGGTGAGGCAACTTGTAGTCGCCGGAAAATGGCGCTCAAGGCGGAGAGCTAACAAGTATGAATATGTCATAAATAAATGTCATAAATGTGTCTGGCCTGGGAAGACGAACTTGTGGAGAAGCACTATACAATTTCGTCATACGCTGCTGAGGGTATGATGACTACTAGGCTTTTTGTCAAGTCAATGATGACGACAATGCCTATGTCTGATTTTCATTTTTTCATTTTTCATTACACATATCCCTACTATGAAATTAAGTCAAGTCGAATTGAAGTAACAGGAAGGTCGTTTGGTGCAGATCTGCCTTCCACAGGCTGACTGAGGGAGGGTAAGTATAAAGACTGAGAGGTAAGTGATCCATCTTATTCTTGTTGGCATCGGTGAGGCAACTTGTAGTCGCCGGAAAATGGCGCTCAAGGCGGAGAGCTAACAAGTATGAATATGTCATAAATAAATGTCATAAATGTGTCTGGCCTGGGAAGACGAACTTGTGGAGAAGCACTATACAATTTTGTCATACGCTGCTGAGGGTATGATGACTACTAGGGTTTTTGTCAAGTCAATGATGACAACAATGCCTATGTCTGATTTTCATTTTCATTTTACATTTTCATATGAGGATGCTTTTCATTGACTATAGCTCAGCCTTTAACACCATTAAGCCGGACATTCTGAAGGACAAACTCTACCACCTTGGACTATCCTCTTCAATCTGCTGCTGGATAAAGAACTTCTTGACTGGCCGACCACATTTTGTCAAAATGGGTCCACACCTCTCTTCCTCCATTACACTGAACACTGGCTCACCACAAGGAGTCCCCTCCTGTACTCCCTGTACACATACGACTGCACACCAGCCCACCAGTCAATCTCCATTATCAAATTTGCCGATGACACCACTGTGATCGGACTCATCTCAGGCGGGGATGAGTCGGCTTACAGAGACGAGGTCGACAAACTGTCTTTTTGGTGCACGGCGAACAATCTTACACTAAATACCACAAAGACTAAAGAAATTATCCTGGACTTTCGCAAGCGCAACACAGACCTGGCCCCACTCCTCATTAACGGAGTATGTGTAGACAGGGTCCAATCCTTCAAATTTCTGTGAGTCCATGTCACGGATAGGCTCTCCTGGTCTACAAACACCACAGTGGTAGTGAAGAAGGCCCAGAAACGACTCCACTTTCTCAGGGTACTGAGAAGGGACAAATTGGGCACCAAGCTTCTGGCAACCTTCTACAAAGCCACTGTGGAGAGCATCCTGACTTGCGGCATTACAGTGTGGTATGCCGGAAGCACGGCAGCAGACAAAAAAAGCCATTTAAAAAAATTAAAAAATAAAAAAAAATTTAAAAAATTACAAAATAATTGGAATTAAATTCAAATTAAGCATTTTTGAAGGGAAATCCCAACTTTGCGGAAATTCACTTATCGCGGGTGGTCCCGGTCCCCATTAACCGCGATAATCGAGGGAACACTGTATATCTGTATATATATATATGTATGTATGTATGGGTGTGTGTATGGGTGTGTGTATGGGTGTGTGTATGGGTGTGTGTATGTGTGTGTGTATAGGTGTGTGTATGGGTGTGTGTATGGGTGTGTGTATGGGTGTGTGCATGGGTGTGTGTATGGGTGTGTGTATGGGTGTGTGCATGTGTGCATGTGTATGTGTATATGTGTATATGTGTATATGTGTATATGTGTATATGTGTATATGTGTATATGTGTATATGTGTATACGTGTATGTGTATGTATGTGTATGTGTACGTGTGTATGTGTGTATGTGTGTGTGTGTGTGTATGTGTGAATGTGTGTATGTGTGCATGTGTGCATGTGTGCATGTGTGTGTGTGTATGTGTGTATGTGTGTATGTGTGTACGTGTGCATGTGTGTGTGTATGGGTGTGTGTGTATGGGTGTGTGTGTATGGGTGTGTGTGTAAGGGTGTGTGTGAGTGTATGTATGTATGGGTGTATGTATGAGTGTATGTATGGGTGTATGTATGTATGTTTGAATGTGTGTGTATGTGTGTATGTGTGTAGGTGGGTAGGCGGGTAAGTGGGTATACGTATACATATACACATATACACATATACATATACATATACATATACATATACATATACATATACATATACATATACATATACATATACATATACATATACATATACATATACATATACATATACATATACATATACATATACATATACATATACATATACATATACATATACATATACATATACATATACATATACATATACATATACATATACATATACATATACATATACATATACATATACATATACATATACATATACATATACATATACATATACATATACATATACATATACATATACATATACATATACATATACATATACATATACATATACATATACATATACATATACATATACATATACATATACATATACATATACATATACATATACATATACATATACATATACATATACATATACATATACATATACATATACATATACATATACATATACATATACATATACATATACATATACATATACATATACATATACATATACATATACATATACATATACATATACATATACATATACATATACATATACATATACATATACATATACATATACATATACATATACATATACATATACATATACATATACATATACATATACATATACATATACATATACATATACATATACATATACATATACATATACATATACATATACATATACATATACATATACATATACATATACATATACATATACATATACATATACATATACATATACATATAGATATACATATACATATAGATATACATATACATATAGATATACATATAGATATACATATAGATATACATATAGATATACATATAGATATACATATAGATATACATATAGATATACATATAGATATACATATAGATATACATATAGATATACATATAGATATACATATAGATATACATATAGATATACATATAGATATACATATAGATATACATATAGATATACATATAGATATACATATAGATATACATATAGATATACATATAGATATACATATAGATATACATATAGATATACATATAGATATACATATAGATATACATATAGATATACATATAGATATACATATAGATATACATATAGATATACATATAGATATACATATAGATATACATATAGATATACATATAGATATACATATAGATATACATATAGATATACATATAGATATACATATAGATATACATATAGATATACATATAGATATACATATAGATATACATATAGATATACATATAGATATACATATAGATATACATATAGATATACATATAGATATACATATAGATATACATATAGATATAGATATAGATATAGATATAGATATAGATATAGATATAGATATAGATATAGATATAGATATAGATATAGATATAGATATAGATATAGATATAGATATAGATATAGATATAGATATAGATATAGATATAGATATAGATATAGATATAGATATAGATATAGATATAGATATAGATATAGATATAGATATAGATATAGATATAGATATAGATATAGATATAGATATAGATATAGATATAGATATAGATATAGATATAGATATAGATATAGATATAGATATAGATATAGATATAGATATAGATATAGATATAGATATAGATATAGATATAGATATAGATATAGATATAGATATAGATATAGATATAGATATAGATATAGATATAGATATAGATATAGATATAGATATAGATATAGATATAGATATAGATATAGATATAGATATAGATATAGATATAGATATAGATATAGATATAGATATAGATATAGATATAGATATAGATATAGATATAGATATAGATATAGATATAGATATAGATATAGATATAGATATAGATATAGATATAGATATAGATATAGATATAGATATAGATATAGATATAGATATAGATATAGATATAGATATAGATATAGATATAGATATAGATATAGATATAGATATAGATATAGATATAGATATAGATATAGATATAGATATAGATATAGATATAGATATAGATATAGATATAGATATAGATATAGATATAGATATA
>NW_027551608.1:1925172-1952672 GCF_051989575.1 Stigmatopora nigra
CTCTTTATTTCTCTCTCTTTATCTCTCACTTTATCTCTCTCTTGATTTCTCTCTTTGTTTCTTGCTGTTTCTCTTTTTACATCTCTCTCTCTCTCTATCTCTCTCTTTATTTCTTTCTCTTTATTTCTTTCTCTTTATCTCTCACTTTTCTCTCTTTATTTCTCTCTCTTCATCTCTATCTCTCTTCATCCCTCTCTCTTACTTCTCCCCCTTTATCTCTCTGCATATCTCTCATTATTTCTTGTGGTTTCTCTCTCTGTCTCTATCTTTATGTCTCTCTTCTCTGTCTCTCTTGTTCTCTCTTTTTCTCTCTGTCTTTCTTTTTCTCCCAGTCTTTTTCTCTCAGTCTCTTATTCTGTCTGTCTCTGTCCATCTCTCTCTGTGTCCATCTCTATCTCTGTCTCTCTTTCTGTCTGTCTTTCTCTCTTTGTGTCTCTCTCTTTCTGTGTCTCTGTCTTTCTGTCTGTTTCTCTCCACTTGCAGGACAAAAATAACATTGTTCCTCCTGAATCCCACATGCGACACCCTGGCGGACCCTCCTCTGGGGAGTCTTCTTCCCCTATAATAACCGCACAGCATCACATTTTTAAAAAGACCAACCACCCCAGTCTGCCAATCCAAAGGCACAGTCCCGTTTGTTCAACTGATGTTGCAGGGGTGTGTCAACCAAAACATCCAGAGGATTTAGAAACTCAGTGGGGCTCTCATCCACTCTATGCCGCCAAGGAGCTTTTTAATCACCCCAGTGGCTTCAATCCCAGAGATCAGAGAATTCCCGTCAGTCTCCAGGCTGTTTCCTGATGTGTCGGTGCAGTTGAGATCTTCAAGATTGCCGTCATGACATGCACCAAACACTTTGCAGGCATACCTTCGGTCAGCTGCTCCAACAATACATGAACGAAACATGGTCGAAACGGAATCAATGTCCTCTGCCTCAACGCGTACATGGCAGAAGCTCTGTTGGAGAAGGAATGTGAAACTCCTTCTGATGGGGGATTATGCCAGGCATTACCAGTAGACACTCACGAAATGTTAAGGTCTTCCGGGCCTGAATGGTACCTTCCCAAACCCTTGGAGCCAACTGACCACAAGTTGGTGGTTGACAGCTCCGCCCCTCTTTTTACCCGAGTGTCCAAGACATACGGCCGTAAGTCTGATGGGACGACAACAAGACAATCATCGAACTACGGCCTAGGGTGTCCTGGTGCCCATTACACATATGGACATGAACATACTTGAACATGGTGTTCATTATTGTCAATCCGCGGCAAGTGTATAAGTCCAACAGTAGAACACTGATCGGGTTCCAATCAGGTGGGGTGTTATTCCCAATCACGCCTGTATGATAGACTGGTCAACTTGCTTTGTAATTGTTTGTTCACATCGCGGAATGTAAGATAGCCTGGCTAACTGGATTTGCAATCGTTTGTTATAATCGCGCAATGTAAGATAGGCTGCTAGCTTGATTTGTAATTGTTAGTTTGCATCGCGCAAAGAAAGATAGGCTGCTAGCTTGCTTTGTAATTGTTTGTTCAGATCGCCCAATGAAAGATAGGCTGTGGCAGTTTGTGTGAGCTATAAAAACATTGTGTTAAGACAAACTTATCCCTGCAAATTTGTTTGCATAAAGTCTGTCCTATATCGCTGTCATAGAAACTTTACCCTGTTTTCCTATAATAAAAAAAGACTCACCCACTCTTCATTTGGAGAGTTTCAAAGGAAACCAGGCTGTGCGGTACTCCACTGATAGAGCTCTCTCATCCTACAGTTTGGTAATAAACCTATTCCCTATAAATTGGGTTCACTCTTTCTGTGCCTATTCCTGAAGTTGTATTACAGACCTGACATACTTTGGTGCCGAAACCCCGGACCCAACAAGCCAACAAATGCCGGAGCGACGACGGAGCACGTCGAAGGGCAAAATAAAAACTGTCAACAGCATCCTCCATAGAAAAGGTCATCCCGACGGGCGTTCCCTTCGCCGCTCCGGTGATCTGGTGATGGGTCCCTCCTGAACCAGAGCAGGTTCGGAACGAGAAAGATCGTGAGTTCACCCTTTGATTTTTGTCTCCGTGAAGTGTGATAAGTATTTATCATCACTGCAGTAGTGTATCAGTAACTTGTTATTATAAATGAATGTTGTTATCTGTTACTTTTATTCTAAAGGAATGTTGTTATCTGTTACTTGTTATTCTAAATGAATGTTGTTATCTGTTACTTGTTATTCTAAATGAATGTTGTTATCTGTTACTTGTTATTCTAAATGAATGTTGTTATCTGTTACTTGTTATTCTAAATGAATGTTGTTATCAGTAAAGACCCGTATATGGCCCGGGGGCCAAGGTTGAAAAACTCACACATGACCTGGGGCGGGGTGAGCACGTCGGCAAAATGTCCTTCGACTGGATAGTCGGTCGGCTAATTAGTTGTTCGGCTAATTCTACGTTTGCCCAGATGCACCCTCGGTGAGTTGTGCCTCAGCCATACATCAGTCGGCTAAATGTCTTTCAGCAAGTAGACCGTGTGGATACATCGCATCTCCCCCCGAGCGCAACCAAATACCGGCGACTGCATAAAAAGTTTGCCTGGCAGATGCCAGCAAAAAAAAACGGATCACATACCTCTCACTGTCTCTTCACCTACTTTCAGTCAGCCAGCAGTAGGCAAATCACCGCCCAATGTCCTTCATGTTACCTGCCCCGGAAGTTATTACACAGATGGGATTGTGTCCAGTGCTAACGCAAGTTCAATCCTGATGGCAGTGGGAAAAAAACTGTCCTTAAGCCTATTTCTCTGTACATTGTGAGACCCGTAGCGTCTGCCAGAGGGCAGATGCTGGAACAGGTTGTGACCAGGGTGGTATAGGTCCACAACAATGTTCCCGGCTCTGCTGAGGTAACGAGGACTGGCAATGTCTTCCAGTGAGGGCAGAGAGAGGCCGACAATCTTCTGGGCAGTGTAACTCACGCTATGTATAGCCTATTTGTCTGCTGTCGTGCTTTAAGCGTACCACACTGTAATGCAGTGTGCCAGGATGCTCTCCACAGTGACTCTATAGAAGGTTACCAGAAGCCTAGTGTCCAATTTGTTCCTCCTAAGTACCCTGAGGAAATAGAGTCGTTTCTTGTCCTTCTGCACCACGGTAGTGGTGCAGGTAGACCAGGAGAGCTTATCCGTGAATTGGACCCCCAGGAATTTAAAGGACTGGACCCTGTATACACAAACTCCATTTATGAGGAGTGGAGCCAGATCTGTGCTGTGTTTGCGAAGGTCCAGGATTATTTCCTTAGTTTTTGTGGTGTCCAGTGTGAGATTGTTTTCACCGAGCACCGCAAAGACAGTTTGTTGACCTCATCTCTGTAGGCAGACTCATCCCCTCCTGGGATGAGTCCAACCACAGGCAGAAATGATGATGAGTCTGATCCAGCCAGGTGAGGGAGGGATGTGGCTCTATAAGCATGTTTGATATTAGAATAAACATGGTCTAGAGTTTTATCTCCTCTGGTGTGACACTTCACGTACTGGCTAAACTTAGGCAGAACAGTCTTTAAACATGCTTTGACCAGCGACAATAAAGACTCCATCGGGGTGGTCAACCTGCTGTTTCTTTACAGCCGCTAGCAGGAGGCTTAGTGGTGTGCTAATGTTAGCACCCGGAGGGATGTAGACAGCCATTACAATGACGGTTGTTAGCTCTCTGGGTAGATAGAAGGGCCTGCACCATACTGCCAAGAGATCTCAATCCGGGGAGGTGTGTTAATGTTCCTAGTGTCATAGCGCCATTCATTGTGTACTTACATGCAAAGTCCCCCCCCCCCCCCCCCCTTTGCTTTTCCCTGATAATTCTTACAAATGATCGTTTTGGAATAGCGTCCTAGCAATACGGCGGCATCAGGGATTTGCGGGCCTGGTCCCTCTATGACTGGTGTCAGAGCCTGTTTCATGTAGTCGGTAGGAAGTCAGATCCAATTCCAGTGGGGCTCCAACAGGCCATCCCTATGTCACCGTTTCTGTTCATCACTTGTATGGACGAAATGTCTAGACCAAAAGCGTCAAACTTGGGTTGGTTCACGGGCCACATTAACGTCAATGCCATTTTCTGTGGGCTGGACCATTTTAGATCTAATATCTAGATTTTTTTTTAATAAATTGGATTAAAATAACTGGATCAAAAGCCCTAAATAGTCCATTTTATAGCTCTAAAACAATGTTTATTTGAGCTTTTATTTCTTAGTAATGGAAATGTCTTTTAATCATGTTGGTGGAGAACAGAAAACAGTTGTAAATCTATTTTTGGATTTTACAAAATGCTTTTCGAACTAAAAACACAAAAGAAAAAATTGCAGTGATAGGTTTTCAAAGGGGGAAAACAAGAAATGTAATGTATATTTATAATCATTTGAATTTGATCTTAAAACAGAAAGTTGGCACTCATGATTTACTTTCTCGGGCTGCACAAAATGAGGCGACAGGCCAGATTTGGCACCCGGGCTGGCCCTTTGACACCTCTGCTCTAAAGGGAAAAATTTCTGCAACTCCTGTATGTTACAAGTGCAATTAGTTAATTGGAGTCAGGTGCTTCTCACAGTACAACCCCCGCTGGTTCAAGTTTGCCAGTCGGCTCGCTCGGTGCAGGATGGCATGAGCCAAAAGCTGCCCCAACCCTCCACCCACAGCGACCCAACCTCCGTTGATTCAAATTTGTCAGCTATGTCTTTGCTGAATGGCTTGGAATACACAAAGCAGCCAGTTCAAGACTTTTTTTGGACCTATTTCAAACACAGGCCATCAGAGGCCCCCGGGTCGCCACTTTGACACCTGTGGTCTAGACGAAGCCGTGGCGCTGAATTGGTCCCGTTTTGTACCCTCACTATTGCATCTCTGCTTTTTGCAGATGATCTGCTTCTATTGGCTTCATCAGGCTGTGATCTCCAAATCTCACTGGAATGATTCACAACAGAGTGTGAAGCGGTCGGGATGAAAATCAGCACCTCCTGGTCTTTTGGTCGCCGGTCTGTTGGAAACCAGCTCTCAAAATTATAGGCATGAGAGAGTTTAATATCCAAGAGAGTTTAATATCTAAGTACTGTAGATATTTAGATATCAAACTCTCTCTCATGAATATAATTTGGAGAGCTGGTTTCAACAGTACTTGGATATTAAACAGTACTTAGATATTAAACATTACTTAGAAATTAAACAGTACTTAGAAATCAAACTGTACAGTCGAACCTTGTGATGCGACCGCCTTGACATACCACATTCGTCTTACGACGAAAATTTCGATTGAATAATTCGCCTGAGATACGATCAAAATTTTGTGATGCGACCAACCAAGCCAGGTGGCCATGGCACTGTCTTATTTGCATCTTTCGTGTCTAAAATATTTCTAAGACCACTGGGCGGACTTTGCTTCCCCCCTGCATTGGGTACATTTACAGGTAAACAATATTGTTATGGATCAGCTGAGTTCTGCAAAGAAAAGGCGTTGACAATGGACACGAAACGCGAAATAATGGAAAAATGAGTAGGGTACGTGTTACTGAGCTCGCTAGGCAATACGAGAGGAATACGTCAACCATTTCCACCATCCTTAAGCAGACGGACGCATCAAGACATTTGCCTTGATTATCACCGAGGAAAGTTACATCCCACAGCAAGTTTTTAACTGTAATGAAACTGGTCTATTTTGGAAAGATGCACAGGCGGACATTCATTGTGGCAGAGGAGAAGGCATTACCGGGAAACAAACCCATGAAGGACCATGTAATGCTAGCGTTGTGTGCTAATGCGAGCGGTGACTTTAAAATTAAGCCGTTACTAGTGTACAATGCTGAGAACACGCATGCCTTTAAGAGACGTACAAGTGATGTGGTGCGCTAATTTTAAAGCTTGGATTACGCGTATCATGATGATATTTGTGTGCGTCATTTTAGAAACATTTTGAAGGGCAGGCAAGTTCCTAACAACGCTTGATGCGTTCGTTTGAAGACTCAGGCAAAATGGCCGGGTGGGGTCAACCCGCATAACTAACTATCTAACAAAATTAGAATTCAGTTATGTGTGAAGTTACATTAAAAGTTGAGTGCCTGTATATAGTTATCCAAGTTAATTTAAAAGTGTTTGTTCGTTTACGAGTGCGTCGTTGCCGTGGATAAAGTCCCCCTGAACAGCCCCCACCTCCGCCTCAGTGTGTCATTCTCTCTTCCCTCCGCCAAATGCGTCTAATTTTACATCTATTAAACATTTTATTACTATTTAACCACTTGTTATTTATTACTTTGTAAATATATGGCGAATTAGAAGAAATAAAACCTATTTTCCAATCCAATATCCTGTTTTTGGTGTTTTTTCAGAAGGTTGGAACAAATTAATTTGTTTTCAATTCATTTCAATGGGAAAGTTACGATATGCTTGTCATACGATCACAGTATCGGAATGGATTACGATCGTAAATCGAGGTACCACTGTACTTAGAAATTAAACCGTACTCAGATATTGAAAGCTGTCTCTTAGATATTACACTCTCTCATGGATATAATTTTGAGAGCTGGTTTCAAAAGTAAACAATGGAGGGACCCTGATTATTCTGAAAATGAGGACGACAGTGAGCAAATTGATTTCTTTGCCGGAGTTTCTGACTCGGACAGTGATTTTTTTTACCAATTCGGGCCCCAATACGCTCCACCGGAGGATGAGCACCCCTACCTTTTTTCAGATTATTCCTACCCGGTTTACCCCGGCGGGGGTGCTGTGCAATCCTCCCGGAGGAGGCGGCGAGGGCCACGCCGTAGAGCGAAGCAGAAGGATGGCCAGAAGGATGGTAACTTTTTACCCGGTCGCGTCAAGTAACAATTCTTGTGGGAATGCTTACAATAGCAAAGACAAACTACTGACAGTTAATCAGCGTTCTTAAAAAAAACAATGGCATAACAAAAAGAACATGATCAGGCACTGTGAGTGGCTCAATATAAAAAGATAATTATGCAGCATAATGTATTAAGAAATTGTTTCTTTTGCTATTGTGTTCCCTTACCGGCCTCTGCCTTGGACATTGTCTGTTTAGGTTTAGTTTGTATTTTTTTTTAAAGCAAGGGGGCCCAGAAAACACGGCATTGAATATGGCATTTACTTGAGTAGTTACCATGTTATGAGTCATAATGAAAAGATGCTGCTCATCTTTATCCAGGAAAAGGTCTGAACTGATGACAGTGTTCTGCTGAATGGAAATAATGGAGTATTCCTCCACCTCACCCTTTGGTCCCAGGAAGACCTAAAGAATGCAATTAAACAGACAATCTCTTTATATTATTAATACAGAAGAATAGGACTTAAAAATGGACTGTTGCATTTGTCTACATCACACTTAGGTCCTTATAGGATGATATTAAAAATGAATGTCACACTTGCTACAAAACTATACGGCAGTGTAAAATGAATAAATATAAAATTTTAATATACATATGCTGAAAACAACAGTTTGCTTTCCTGTGGTTCATTATTTTTTTCCAAATCCGGAGTTAGAACGAAAGCTGTCTCCGTTCTTGTTTGGGGGACTCGCGAACAATTGTTTTTAAAATAAAAGGCAATAAATACAATTATTTTATTAAAAAGAAGACAAAAGAAATTCACATATTCTTCGTCGTCTTCCTTCTTTCTATTTGCTTGGTATTCCCATAGGTATCATGTATACAGACTAGATTTATGATGCGCATTGTGAGGCAACGGAGCTAGACGTCGTCGCTTGTTGGCCCTTTTAAGAACAGGCCCATTCGCTCCTATCAATAGAGTCAATAGAATTTGTTCTTTGAAAGGACAATAGATTGCTTGATTTAAAATCAAACGTGGGCGTCTATATCAAAGTCAGATAAGCAGTATTTTTGGCATACTTCCTAACAAATATGAGCATCCAGTCGGAATCATAGAATCATCTATTCGCGATTAAAAACCAAACAGTTAATAGTAATTTAGTGGAGTCACTCATTGCACCGAGAACTCGTCTGTTGCAAGATGTCTCCCTATTTGTTATGAAGAATCAACACAACATCTGAGTTTTATGTCACGTTAATTCTTTTTGGGGTCTTTCGTGCATAGCGTGTTCAGAGACGAGCACATTTAGCACTTGCACCTTCTAGTCGGGATTCTTCAGCTGCCAGAACGTGTCTGGGGTGCCCACACCTCCTCTTGGCTTCCCGCTGGGTCCATGATGGTCGGATCGTTCTGTTATGATTGCGCCGAGGGGTTGTGGTGCGATCGGGGGAATTCGGACCCAGTAGCGGGGAAGCAGGAGTGAACGAGACGGGCTGTTCTTTATATTTATATATTGATATATATATATATATTTATATATTTATATATATATATATATATTTATATATATATATATATATATATATATATATATATATATATATATATATATATATTTATATATATATATATATATATTTATATATATATATATATATATATATATATATATATTTATATATATATATATATATATATATATATATATATATGCACCAACATAACACGTGTATATATATATGCATATATATATATATATATATATATATATATATATATATATATATATATATATATATATATATATATATATATATATATATATATATATATATATATATATATATATATATATATATATATATATATATATATATATATATATATATATATATATATATATATATATATATATATATATATATATATATATATATATATATATATATATATATATATATATATATATATATATATATATATATATATATATATATATATATATATATATATATATATATATATATATATATATATATATATATATATATATATATATATATATATATATATATATATATATATATATATATATATATATATATATATATATATATATATATATATATATATATATATATATATATATATATATATATATATATATATATATATATATATATATATATATATATATATATATATATATATATATATATATATATATATATATATATATATATATATATATATATATATATATATATATATATATATATATATATATATATATATATATATATATATATATATATATATATATATATATATATATATATATATATATATATATATATATATATATATATATATATATATATATATATATATATATATATATATATATATATATATATATATATATATATATATATATATATATATATATATATATATATATATATATATATATATATATATATATATATATATATATATATATATATATATATATATATATATATATATATATATATATATATATATATATATATATATATATATATATATATATATATATATATATATATATATATATATATATATATATATATATATATATATATATATATATATATATATATATATATATATATATATATATATATATATATATATATATGCACCAACATAACACATGCATTCTAATGTGGAATAAAACACCTGAATGAACAGCATATTAGCCTGGTGGTGGTTTTGGTCATCACATTCTTTTTTTTTTTTTTTTTTTTTTTTAATGGCGCCCGGCTACTTCGCGGTTTCGCCCTTCTGCGGGGCTGTCCCGGTCCCCATTAACCGCAATAAGCGAGGGTTCACTGTATTCCTAAATAATATTTCAATTGTGGGCCAAGTTCTGATATCTGAAAAACTCAAGTGATTGTATTTAATCACTAAATGCTGCTAGGAAGTGGATTTTACCCCATTTTCGGTTTACTTGTTAAGACCCTGACTTGTGTAGCTTCTTAAAGGGACAGCGTATGTACATACAAACTCTTCTACACTCACACATCGCCTCAGTGAAACTGCTCATGGACATTGTTGGCTTTTATTGATGTGTAGACCGTGATTTTTTAACTTGGCGACCAAAAGACCGGTGACCAAAAGACCAGCGACCAAAAGACAGAGACGAAATTACCGGCGACCAACCGACCGCACACACGAGGTTTCAAAGCCAAAAAATTGTTTGTGTGATAGCGGATCGTATTGGGGGAAGATAAATATACAAAGGGCACAATCCTGGGCCTAAAGTATTTCTTTATTATATTTAAAAAATATTTATTTTGTTTTAATCTCATCTCATCTAATCATTGTCTAAACCGCTTTATCCTCATTACGGTCGCGGGGGTTGCTGTAACTAATACCAGCTGACTCCGGGCCAGAAGCGGGGGCCACCCTGAATCGGTGGCCAGCTGTTCGCAGGCCACAAGGACACGGACAACCGTGCACTCACACCCATACCTAGGGGTAATTTAGAGTGTCCAATCAGCCTACCATGCATGTTTTTGGAATGTGGGATGAAACCAGAATCTTTTAATCTGTTATTCTTAAATATGTTTGTTGATTTGGAAAAACATTTGCTTATCATTTAAGTTGATTTGTTGCAATTTTGTCCCTAAAATATAAGGGGGCTCACTGTTAATCTGGAGTCTTGTTATGATAGAGAGATAAAGGGAGGATGATTGAAGTTGGCACACAGGTATGTTGATACACTATGTGAAGGATTTCAGCCTTGATTCTTTCCAATCCAGGGCTTCTAAAATTGTCCATCCACTTTATTCATTGCAGAAACCCATCATGCATTTGATTTTGAGAATAAATGGTTGACAAAAAAATATAAAACATTTTGATACAACAGTGCTCGGATTAAAAAAAATAAGATAATCTAACATCACATCTTTTATAGCAGCACCATTTATTAAACTAAAAAACATGGGATGAAGCCATTACTTATTTCTCTTTGTCCTCAAGCATAATCTCATTTAAAGCTTTTATTATCTGGAGCATTCAATTCTAAACAAAAATCATGTGTATCTGATCTGGAAGCTGTCAGTCTATGCACATACAACCTCATTTGAATGCCATTCAACATAATGAAATGTTTGTACAGTTTTTTTTAGGCGGGGGGGGGGAGGAAACATTTGTTTGATTTTGATATTTATTAACAAAGATATTGAGGTAAAAAAACGCTTTGCCACTACTTTTAAAAAGAATGATATCACTTGAGCATTTTCCAAGAATCCTGTTACCAGTCAGTGTACTCTCTCTGTACAAAAGATTAGTGCAGAGCCCTGCTAAGTGACCATGTACTGATGAATGGTTGGTTTGCTAGCAGTGAGTGATGTAATCATGCCATGAAGCTGAAAGAGAAAGTATGCCATTGTACTACTGTAGCTTGCACAGCAGGACTCACCCCCATGCCCAATAATTATACAAAGAGCCATGTGTCTACATGCAGGCTAAAAACTAGTGATCAACCAATATGGGATATTCAAGACTGGTACCATTTATTAGTAGAAGAGGCTGATAACATGAATTTGGAGCATATATTCAGTTGCAGTAAAAAAGTGGGGAACATTTAATAATGCAGGCCCTGAACTTTACAGAACCAAATCACACACGCACATGCGTGTAGGTGTGTGCGTGTGCGTGCATGTACATGTCCATGTACGTGTACGAGTATGTGTACGTGTACATGTGTATATGTATGTGTATATAAAGTTGTGGTCAAAAGTTTACATACACTTGTGAAGAACATAATGTCATGGCGCTCATGAGTTTCCAGTTATTTCTATAACTCAGATTTTTCTTTGATGGAGTGATTGGAACAAATATTTCTTTGTCACAAAAATATTCACAAAGTTTGGTTCTTTTATGACTTTGTTATGGGTGAACAGAAAAAAAAAGTGATCAAATCTGCTGGGTCAAAAATATATATACAGCAGCGCTAATATTTGGTAACATGTCCGTTGGCCATTTTCACTTCAATTAGGCACTTTTGGTAGCCATCCACAAGCTACTGGCAAGCTTCTGGTTGAATCTTTGACCACTCCTCTTGACAGAATTGGTGCAGTTCAGTTGAATTTAATGGCTTTCTAACATAGTTGTTTCTTCAGCATTGTTCACATGGGGTTAAAGTCAGGACTTTGAAAAGGACATTCGAGAACCTTAATTCTAGCCTGATTTAGCCATTCCATTACCACTTTTGAGTTTAAGGCTTAAACTGTATTATTACTGTTGCTATTGTTATTAACACATTGGCACACCAAAAATTGCAAATATTAATGTGTTTTTCAGAATCTGAAGGGGCCAACGTTCTGTTGTAAAATTTACCTTATGCAGTTTTCCTTTGGAGTCTCCCAAGAATGCAATCATATGCCTTGGCCTTATACTAACTGCAACAGCTGTGAGTCGAGCAGAGGGGCTGTCCAAAATGGTTTTCGCTTCCACAGCAATTCGACTACCCATTGGGCTGGGTGTGTGATCAGAGCCACAGGGGTACCTATTGAGAGTGTTCTATAGAACAAGGTAAAGACAGTCAGTGTAGTGCAGGGTCCCTGTAACATGACGAAAGAATAGCCACATACACTGGGTAAAATACAAGCATCGTCATGAGAAAATTTGTTTCTTTACGCTAGCAAATTTTCACTATAAGAGCACCAGTAAAGCCCCTTATAAAACACAAAAACAAGAAAACTATAAGAAAACATGAAAGAAAAGTGTGTGTTAGATTATCACCTCACTGTCTCACACTTTTGTTCCACTGCAAGAATAGTCGAGGCGTTTGCATACAAAAATTTCAGGTTCCGAAAACCTTTGATATGCAAATTACTGTTCCAAGCAAATTACTGTTCCAATACACGAAGATAAGATCCAAGTTACAAAAGAAAACATTTCCTGTATCCATTATTTCAACAACTCCCTTTCTATTGCCGTTCGTTATCACAGAGTTCTAATTCTTGTTTTTGTGTGTGGTGAAAGAAACTTTTTTCTTTATTTAAAATTACTTGTGTGAACGAAATCAAACAGCAGGCCCTGTTATTTATGCAAGAAAAGCAAAAGATGTTTAAAAAAATAAGAAAGTGGCATGCGGTTGACTAATATTGCAAGGGAATACGGCTGCAACTCATCTACCATCACTACAATATTGAAGGATAAAATTGACCTAAAAAAAGTGGTCATAATTTAACGACGAGATAGAGAGACTGTCACACTTTTGAATAGGAGAGGAAGAATACAGTGTATATCATTTCTGAAAAAACAGCACCGGAAGGGAACACAAACTCAAGCAGGTAAGAAGCAGTGACGATTAATAAAACTGATGAAAAATGAAATATGAAAAAAAAATCACGAGAGTAAACATTAATTAAAAAGTTATTTTACAATATTTGGTTTTTAATTCATAATTTGAAGTTGTTTAGATATAGTTTTATGTGCATGTGTTCGTGCCGAACGTTCTTCCTTACACTTATACACCTGCTCTTCAATATGACAAAAAAATGTTTTTTGCATGTTTGTTATTTGTTGTAATACATTATTAAATCATTTCCTTATCCATGTCTCTCACGTTGTTTCTCACTTCATTCATACAAACGTGGGACACTTTGTTAATAGATGGCGAATTAGAACAAATAAATGTTTTTCCATATAATCTCCTGTTTTTGGTGGGCTTTTTTCAGATGGTTGGAACAAATAAATTTGTTTTAGTTCATTCTTGTGGGAAATGTTAATTTGAGTTGCTGAGTGGTCAGCGAGTAGTTTTAGTTTTTTAAAACGTGGAACAAATTACAGTGGTACCTTGAGATACGAGTTTAATGCGTTTCTGGACTCAGTATGTCAATTTACTCGTATCGCAAATCAACGTTTCCCATTAAAATTAACTAAAACCAAATAATTTTTTCCAACCCCCTGAAAAAAAAACAATAAAACAGGATACAGTGGTACCTCGAGATACAAGCTTAATTCGTTCTAGGACTGAGCTCGTATGTCAATTTTCTCTCAACTCCAATTAACGTTTCTCACAGGAATTAACTAAAATCAAATTAATTTCTTCCAACCATCTGAAAAAACACTAAAATCACGAGATTGGATTGGAAAAACATTTTTATTTGTTCTAATTCGCCATTTATTAACAAAGTAACAAATAACTAGTATTTTAATAATTTTGAAATGTGTTTAATAGCACTAAAATTAGACGGATTTCGCGCAGGGGAGAGTGTCCCTTTATTTTATCTATCCATGAGTAAAATTGCAAGGCAATATGGCCGTAACCCACGTATCATTGCTACACTATCTTTATCACTTTTAGTAATACAGCAAACAGGGTTGGTACGTCTCATAATAAGACTATCGTCCGAGTGGAAGACAACTGGCAAAAGAAGAACATCAATTTTGGTATTGGGATTTAAGTATAGTTTTTTTTCCACGACAACGCACTCGTAAACGAAACAAACAAATTTAGATTAACCTGGATTAATATATACAGACAAACTCAAACATACGTTTATTGTAACTTTACACAAAACTGAATTCTACTTTTGTTTTAATCTTTTTTTTACCTATGTTCTGGCCGGGTTCGTTTTTTGCCACGCCCCCACCCTCACGTTCGCTTCCGGTGGGCTGTTTGCTGTTGTACTATGTATTCCTTTCAAAATATTCCGAAAATGAGTCACACAAATCCCCTCACAATAGGATAACGCACGACCACTTGCCAACGAGAAGTAGTCTTGTAGTGTTAGCGATTGCTCCGCTGCTCATAAGAACATCAGTGGCACTGGCTCGCAACTCCCCCTTTGTAATAGCTCTGGTCGCAACCGCTTTGAACGGTGCCTATGAGAGAGAGTTGCGACCAGAAATATTACAAAGGGGGAATTGCGAATCTGTGCCGCTGATGTTCTTATGAGCTGCGAATGAGAACTAATAACATTACTCGTATTATAATAGTAACAGGAAATACAACAGCTGAGCGTATTGATTGTCGGCAATGAAGTTTTATTCTGAGAAAGAGTGCCATTGCCTGTCGTCGTTGTGTGCACGAGTATACTTCATTACCCAGGAAGCCCTCTTTTTGCCCGTGCGTGCGCGTTGTGCGTATCTTGATCGAAACTCGTCTGAATAAATTGTTCAGTGCTCGTAGATATTGTTATAGACGAAAGATATGCGACAAAAAAGGACGCTAAATTGATAAACAGCCTCTCATGTCATGGTCACCTGGCTTGGTCGGATCTCGAAATTTTAATTGTATCGCGAGCAAATTATTCGATCGAAATTTCCGTCGTATCACGAGCATGTCGTATGACGAGCTGCTGTAACACGAGATACTACTGTATTGGAATTATATCATATTATGTGAATAATTTTACACATAAGTCATATTGAAATACAATTTGCACTCCTCTCCCCTCCAAAAAAATATTATATAAACTGCCACTTAAAGTCCAGAAATACGGTAATAAAACAAAAAATCATAATGATAAGGGACACCACCAAATTAAAAGCACAATCACGATGCTTTGTAATCTTAGTTTTACTTACTTCGAGCAGGTTGACACATCTAGATTTCACTTCATACTCGATGTAGGCTGCTTCCATTCCGGACTCTCGGCCCATCTTTGTGTAACATAGGTCTCTGGTTGAGTTAATCCTGTGGTTCACATCTTCCAGGTTGAACAAGCATAGAGCAGATTCCTCACTCGGTCGATTTGACGAAACCAACCGAGGGGAAAAAACCCCAAGGACAATCTCAAGCCCTTGACTTCCATTGCCATCTTTAGAAAACCCAAGTTGAACTGCTTGAAGGAGATTATAATTTTTTCCTGCTTGGGAACGACATGTCAAGGGCACTTCAACATATGAATAATAAGCTTGGTCGTCCAGACATAGACGAGAGATGTATGTGCGGTATTCGCGTGATTTTGACTTCAAGTCACGTCTGTAGAAAAGGAAGTATACATGATGGTGGTGTGCAAAGGATGCTACAAAATGATGGTCATATTCAGAGAGGCGCCCAGCCACAGCCAACTTTGCAGTTTCCTCGTAAGAAAAGATGGGTTCCTGGTCCAGGTTCCGTGTAGCAATGGGTGGTTGGCTGCTTGTGTACCCTCGGCCTACAAAAAGAACTGGCTTCCTATGAGGTTGAGACTGAACAATGACCCCAACAGTACTAACATTGGGATGATTAGCTGCTACATACTGGGTATCCACCGGAGTCTCCGTAGAGAATAGGACTTTGTTGACAAAATCAAGACTACGTTTTTGGCAGATACCTTGGTTGACACTGCCGCAAGTAATAAGTTCCATAGAGTATGGGTCTATCACTAAAAGCTTATTGTGATTGCTGGTAAGTTTTGCTTGAGGGCAGTTACTTTCAGTTACAGGAGGCAAGCACTCTTGACTATCGTTGATTGGTCCAGTGTGTTCCTGAAGTTCAAGCTGGAGAAATTTGTCCAACTGAAATAAGTTGTCACGCGCTCCAATATAAACTCGACCCACACTTTGGTGAGGATGCAAGGCCAAGTGCTCAAATTCTGTATCATTCCGTATAAAGCTGGGATAAATACTAGACGAGTATGTTCCTTGTACAGCAAAATCGTCCTTTGTGGTAAGGCTCCAGAAAGTCACTAGTAGGACCCTCAATGCCAAAGGTCGAACTGCTATCACTGGAAATTGACATATCATCCACGGTGGCATGGCAGCAGATCTAATGGAAATAATAAAAGAAAGACGAGAATCTCAAAAACAATTTACACTTACAACAACATACACTCAAAAGTCAGACTTTTATAGGAAATTTTATTTTTGGAATAAATCAGCAAGAATATAAATATCATTTTGAAGGCAACTTAAAAAAATGTGGCAAATGATACAGGTGTAAAAGTTTACTGTCACAGGCATCTTTTCTATCTCATAAACCGCATGATTCCAAGTAATTGGTCATTACTGAACAACTCTTCTTACCAACGATCCTGCAATAAATTACTCCATACAGATGGACATGATCTAGATTTGAATCCAGGACCCCAGAGCTAACCACTCGCGCAACCGGGCCGCCCAATTTTCACCGATTATGCCAAAAAAGGAGCTTGAATTTCGCATTGAGTTGGGAAAGGCGTAAACAATTGAAGCGCACCAACATGGCAGCAAAATATTCTCCATTCCAAGTGGTGGTGAGGCTTCGACCTCGGCAGTCATCTATAATACTTATAAAGCGTGATTTATGGCAGTGTGTGTGGGGGGGTTTGGGTGTGTGTGTATGTGTGTGGGTGTGTGTGTGTGTGTCTGTGTGTGTGTGTGTATGTGTGTGTATGTTAAGATTCTCTTGCTATGTTTGTCCAAACCTTGCAACGTAGAGTTGAATTTTTTATGGTGGCCAGAAACGGCTGTCCGACCCTAATAGATGACTGGTTGAATTCCTTCACCTTATCTAAGTGTGTAAACTCAACCCTTTTTGGTAAACAACCATTTATCGAAAAGATATTTTTTAATAACACAAAAATTGTCTTTCGGTCCTAAACAAACCTGCCTGTGTTCCATATATGATAACATTGGATTGGATTGGATAACTTTATTCATCCCGTAATCGGGAAATTTCTTTGTTGCAATAGGAAGAGGGTGAGGATGCAGGAATAGGAAAGGCATTGAAGCGGTTAGCTGAGGACGCGCAAGTTGACACTAGTAAAAATTTAATGCATACTGAATACGATGTTTATTTTCAAAATAGGTCCACCTGATTTAAATCCTTATTGTTTGTTTGCTTTCTAGACTTTAAAGTTTTGCGAATAATACAAAGAATATAAAAACATTTTGCATTGTATTTTAACTAAAATATATCTTTTTTTACATCAGTATATAGAATATTTTAACAAGCCACTATTTATTTTCTTTGGTGTTTTACCAGGGCATTCAGCCTCTTATTTTTCCAGCAGTTGTTTATGCATCTGAAAACAAAGAAAATATACAAAGTTAAAGTTTCGATTATAGATTAAAATATGGGTTCTCGTAGGAAAACATGCTGATAACGTTGAGACTCATTTTGATTCAAATTCGGGTCACACAAAGTATTTTTTACTAGATCCCTTTTTCCATGTTAAAAAAGTAAGAAGTTTCAATCCAAGAAGTCTGTAATTACCCTGCAGTGAATTGGTTTCACTAAAAGAGCTTCACTCATTGCTAGGATACAACACAAAAGGTCTTAAATTTCAGAATGTCCTTGCACAAATGGGGAAGCGGCTTCTCCTCCCCCCCCCCCCCCCCCCCTTCTACTCATTCATGTCAACAAGGAATGTGATTATCAGTCGCAAATTCAGGGGAAACTACATGAGCAAGGTATACAAATTTGAGTTTCTTGATATTCAAAACAAGATCTGTCCATTCTCTCTAAGTCAAATAGAGAGGAGAAAATGTTTCTGCCATTATGAAAATAAAAATGCTGAATTTCTACTTCCAGTTAACAGCATTTTTAAAGCACATAGTATTTAAGACACCCGTGTTTTTACACAGTAACAGGGCAATGTAAATTCCTTAAAACTAGCGTGGTAACTGGCACACATTGAAATGTAAACATCAATTGGCCAAGTAATGTTTACCCTCAAGAATTAAATGTGACAAATTCAAACTTTGTTTTTTTACCATTTTAGCATTCATTTTAACATGTCAAAGAGGAACAACACTGGGCAAAGAGCCTCCACCTAAGACACTTTTAGGCACAACAGAGACAATATGTGATATAAGCACTTATTTTTAATGCATAAAAGTGTCCACATTATTAAACTTCTATCAATCAGTGTAAAACCTGGTAAAGTTTAGGATGTGCACCTCTGACTACATGGAAATGCAAGAGAATCAATTGGGACACGTTCAAGATAACAACTGCCCGTGTTTAAGCTGCACCCTTAAAATTGCTGAATTTTACAATTTCTTCAGGGGTCAATGATCCAAATAACACTACCCACAGCCCAGCGCACGAAAATACACTGTATAATATATTTAACCAACTATCTCTACTCTGAATCATACAAAGCATGATCTGCATTAAATTTAAAAAAGTCTGAGTGGCCTAGCTTTGAATGTCAGGCCATACTCTGCCTTTCATCTGGCCAGAAGGCAGGACTAATTAATTAGCGGAAGGAGCTTTCTAGAAAGCTGTTACGACTAATATGACACGTAGTTTGAAGGCAACGTGAGGCCACTGATTGTGGGTTAAATATTCACTTGAAAGTGAAATGTTTTCATTTTGATTAGCTGAAATGCAAATGTTTTCCTAGCCCTAGCTGCTATTTTATATTGGTTTTTTTTGCCTATTTTGTTTTAGATATTTAAAGTTTTTTGACCACGAGTCTGACAAGCACTAGAAAATATTATGGTGATGCGAAACTCATGGACATACCTGAGTTCTCATTTCTCTGTGTCAGGGTTTGTACAAATGGCTTCACCATTTCCTGTCTTCGAAGGCATCCATTCAGCCTGTATTTCATGTGTTCTTCTTCTAACACAGCTGAATCAAATGATCAACTCATCAGCAAGCTCTCCATAACCCTGATGATTATTCTGATGATTTAATTCAGATGTATAGGAGGAAAGAGATTCAGAAAACAGATTGGAGTGGTGCCCCTTAGGACCTTAGCTGGTTTGGACCCAGTTTAGTGTTTTGTATCACATCATCGGCGGCTGATTGGTTAGTGCGTCGGTCTAAGTGTGGGACCCGGGTTCAAATCGAGGTCGGTCCACATGTGTGGAGTTTGTTCTCGCTGGGCCTGAAGTCAGCTGTGATAAGCTTCAGCACCCCCCGCAACTGCAATGAGGATAAAGCGGTTCATAAAATGAGATGAAATTACTTCATGTTTCTGTCTTTTAGGGCATCAATCCACTCAAGTGCATAGTTTGCTTTCTTTGGTCAGACCCGAAATACCCTTCAAGATTTGAAGTGATTCCTTTTCACATTGCAAGTCTCATGACTTGAGAATAAACCAACTCAAGAGCGAACAATGTTGAATCACGGAATAAAATGGTCTAAGATGAGAAACGGAGTAAGATATGGAAATAAATGATCATGGAGCTTCAGCATGTAGTACTGGTGCTCAAGCTTTTCTGCACCTTCATGACGCTAAACATCAATAGATTAGATTAGGAATACAGTGTTCCCCCGCTACTTCGCGCTTCAGTTAACACGGACGCAGAGCTTCGCAGATTTTATTTGGAAAAAAATAAAAAATAAAATACAAATATTACATTGAAATTACACATTTTAGTTTTTTTTGTTATAACATGAATTTCACTCTCTCTACCCGTATTCTATATGGTGTACTGTATACAGGGGGTAAACAAAATAAAAAAATACAAAAATAAAATAAAAAATTTGAGTTAAATTCAAATTAAGCATTTTGGAAGGGGAATCCCTACTTCGCGAAAATGCTCTTATCGCGGGTGGTCCCGGTCCCGCAATAAGCGAGGGAACACTGTACAGATACACCATACAGTGTCCCCTCGCTACTTCGCGGTTCAGCCACCGCAGATTCAGAGCTTCGCGGTTTGTTTTTTTTGAAATAAATAAATAAATAATACAAATATTACATTGAGACAACATATTTTACAGTTTTTTTTGTTATAACATGAATTTCACTCGCTCTACCCGTATTCTATTTGGTGGACTGTATACAGGGGGAGTAAAAAAAATTAAATTCAAATTAAGCATTTTTGAAGGGGCATCCTTACTTCGCGGAAATTCACTTATCACGGGTGGTCCCAGTCCCCATTAACCGCAATAACCGAGGGAACACTGTATTTTCTCGCATATGCGCTGTATTTGCAGCTAAAAGAAATGATGACTGAATCAAGGGTAGGCTTAGCATGACAAATTAGACAGCAAGGTGACAAAGATGAAAAGCCATAACGCAAGACAATGCAGCCTATACAGTCATTTATTTAAAAAAAAAAAAGAGAAAAGAAAAACAGATAAAAAACTAGACAAAATTAATTTTCATGTTTATGAATGAAATGCTAGAAAAAAAATGTATCTTGTATATAACGTGAATAAACTCACTCACTTGTGCCTGGGATTTCTTGCTTGGGGCGCCGCCATCTTATTGTACTTAAACGTGCTCTGACTGGCCAGATGCGAATATCCTTGATACATGTGTTCGTAGTGTTTACCATGTCAGCACTGCTTATGTGACTTCCTTTTTATGCTTTGACTTTTTAAAATTGTATTTCTTGTTTGTTAAGTGACAACTATTGCAGTCATATAAATCATCGAGAGAATAGATATTTTGACATTAGAAGCAATTAGGCCGCCACAATATCTTAAACTTCGGGTAAATAATTGTAATTTCTGTCAAAAGCATCAGGCTCTGGTCAAGATAGACTTATTTTTGATTTTAAATTGAATAATTTGATATTTTGCAGATAGGCATGTTAACTTTCTTATGATTTTGACCCAATCCGGCAAGAGATTGGAAACAAGGTCAAATAGCACATGTTGTATTCTACAATTACTGAATGTTTTTGTACACACGGCACCACAGTGGATACGGGAGTTTTGGAACATGCAACGTCGACAAGAGTGGGTTTTCGGACCACAAGGACACTGAACAGATTTTTAACTCGCTGCTGTACTGACTGTGGTCTGAGAGGCCTGCCAATGTTGGACGATGCTCCACATTGACTCCAGCCATATTTTAGGTATATCCGCCTGTTTTTGTTAATATCCCCCGCTACACTGTGAAAGGAGGCGGGGGGCGGCATTGCAGGAGGATTGTGGGAGAGTGAGGCCTTGGAAGGATCGGACTACCCCTTTCACACTCCCATTTTGCCAGTATGTAAAAGGGGGGAAAAGCTACCTACACTGTTTTGTTTCACTCTGGTGACTACGGGTACAAGGGGTCTGGAAAAAAAACTCCAGTGATTTCTTTCACAGTACTGGGATCATAGGAAGGGGCTCATCCTTATTACCGTAAACAGTTCCAACATTCTGAAGCATTCCAAGACCTGAGACATGTTCCTTGTTTTTAGTCTGTGGAAACCCCAAGGCTTCATCATTGACTTTGCTTGAGGATTAGGAATTTCAGACAACTAATCAAAGAACAATGAAGATGTATTCTCTATGTCTCACTTGACTGAATGGATCAAAGAACAATGAAGATGTATTCTCTATGTCTCACTTGACTGAATGGACATTACTGAAAAGACTGTTTACAGAGCTTTGCAGGGACTAGACAGCGTACCGCGTTTGGGACGGGGAGCAGCAAAAGGGGCAACATGCTGTCAGTTGGAGATTGAAGGTAATTATGTAAAACAATGGCAGTAAATCATTTCTCTCCCTGTTGTTAAAATTGCTGTTGTGATCTACAAAAGGTAAAATATTTGACAGGTGAATGTTTCTGAGTAGAGTGGTACCTCTACAAGCAGCTCTACCTAAAAGATGCTCGAGATACAAGGAAATTTTCAAGCAAATAATTAGCTCTAGATACGAAAGAAATTTCAAGATGCCGGAATGCCTGGTGGCCATGACATGAGAGGTTGTTTATCATTGTAGCGCACTGTTGGGTTTATTCTGTAATACTATTATAGATGTGTGTATTTAATCATTTCTTTTTTAATGCATTCTTCCAATTGTCCGAGAGGGCTCGGGGTCGTAACCAGTCGCCTAGTCCTCTCACAAGGACTGTTTATCTCACATCTCACCCAGTCCCGGGCTCCGAGGACTGTTGATCTGGGTTTGGAGCGAAGAGTCGTCAAGGACTGTTGCTACCAGCAGAAAGATATCAATCACTTCTAGGAACACTCGCATAATGTTCCTATATTATGACGCACATCGCACTTCTTTATGTAATTGTTATGCCAAATGACGGAGTGATTGTTTTAATTCAAATGGGGTTTGTGTCAGGAGTGGTTGGATTGCCTTTCCTGGCATGACGTCACGATAACTATCAGCTGTCACTAATTACGTGATTAGATTATTTTTGGTATTTAAGCATTATGATTTTCTGTGGATGCTGTCGGATCGTCTGGGTTAGTTCTGGTTTCGTTTCCTGTTAATCCTCGTAGTAATTGCTGTTTCCATTTGACGCCACGCCGCATGTTCTTTTCGTTTGTAATGAGTGGTCAAGCCAAGTTGTTTAAGTTATGTTACCCCGTTAATTAAATCAACCTACAAGAGCTACAGATCTGCCTCACCTTTCCATTTACTTCGGCGACTCTGCATCTGGGTTCAACTTACCCTACGATCGCGTCGCACTACGCGGCTAGATCGTAACAGCACGATCCGACCACTATGGACCCAGCGGAGCGCCACCCACGCTCGCGCCGACGCACTCGGCGACGCAAACCATCCACCTCGAAGACACCGGACTGCTTGGAATGTATAAGTAACCCCTCAGAATCGTTTAGGAATTTTGTAATGAACACACCGTGGTGCGGGGCTCTCAGGCACATCATTGCTAGAGATGAGCCACAGCTGGTAGGAGAGTTAGAGCCGCAGCGTACTCATACGCCCCACCACTGCTATGCACGTCGCCCTGGGAAGCCTTTACCGTTTCATCATGATGCCCAGGTGCGTACAACCACCAGAGAGCGCCCAAGTTATCTTATGCCTATGCCCAGAGGAATTGATTCACCATGGAGGGAGCCTGAAGATTCTGGTGAGGAGGACATCGTTGAGGAAATTGATTTTTTCGCTGGCGTTTCGGAATCCGATGATGAATTCTTTGACCAATTCGGACCCCGAGACCTTCCACTGGAGGAGGATTATCCCGATTGTTCCCCCGATAATTCCTATTACAAATACCCCGACCAGCAATTACAGAGTGGGCTAACCACCAATTATGGGGCACGACGTGTTGGCGGGGGTGCTGTGCAATCCTCCCAGAGGAGGCGCCGAGCGCCACGCCGTAGAGCGAAGCGAAAGCAATGCCTGGACACACTAACCACTGTCCAAGTTACGCGCCCGACCACGTCCGTCCAAGCTCCTTTTCCGACCACGTCCGTCCAAGCTCCTTTTCCGACCACGTCCCTCCAAGCTCCTCGGCCGACCACGCCTTTCCAAGTGCCCGAAGGTACTCGGCCGACCACGCCTTTCCAAGTGCCCGAAGTTACTCGGCCGACCACGCCTTTCCAAGTGCCCGAAGTTACTCGGCCGACCACGCTGTACCAGCAGCTCCTAAGGACTATGCAGCCCTCCCCGTTCCAAGTGGCCGAAGTCACTCGGCCGACCACGCCTGTCCAAGTGCCCGAAGTCACTCGACCGACCACGCCTGTCCAAGTGCCCGAAGTCACTCGGCCGACCACGCTTTTCCAAGTGCCCGAAGTTACTCGGCCGACCACGCTGTACCAGCAGCTCCTAAGGACTATGCAGCCCTCCCCGTTCCAAGTGGCCGAAGTCACTCGGCCGACCACGCCTGTCCAAGTGCCCGAAGTCACTCGGCCGACCACGCCTGTCCAAGTGGCCGAAGTTACTCGGCCCAGCGCGCCGTTTCAAGTGCCCCAAGCTCCTGTGCCAAGGCCACGCAAATTACTCCCGTTGCCTTTGGGATCGCCGGTCGCACCCGTACCGAAGCCACGGATCAGGTTTCTGGTGACGGACGGCCATTCTAACACCGCTCTCCCAAGCACCGCTCTCCCAAACACCGCTCTCCCAAGCACCGCTCTCCCAAGCACCGCTCTCCCAAGCACCGCTCTCCCAAGCACCGCTCTCCCAAGCACCGCTCTCCCAAGCACCGCTCTCCCAAGCACCGCTCTCCCAAGCACCGCTCTCCCAAGCACCGCTCTCCCAAGCGCCTGCCCGTCCAGCGCCTGCCCGCCCAGAAGTGGCGACGATGCTCCGGCGCTCGAGGAAGACGGGGCCGGCGACGTCGAGAGTGGTATTTCGCCGGAGTCCCTGGAAGATGGGACTGGCGACGTCGAGAGAGGCAATTCGCCGGAGTCCCTGGAGGAAGGGGCTGGCGACGTCGAGAGTGCCAATTCGCCGGTGCCCCTGGAGGAAGAAGCCGGTGACGTCGAGAGTGGCAATTCGCCGGAGTCCCTGGAGGAAGGGGCTGGCGACGTCGAGAGTGCCAATTCGCCGGTGCCCCTGGAGGAAGAAGCCGGTGACGTCGAGAGTGGAAATGCGCCGGAGTCCCTGGAGGAAGGGGCTGGCGACGTCGAGAGTGCCAATTCGCCGGTGCCCCTGGAGGAAGAAGCCGGTGACGTCGAGAGTGGCAATTCGCCGGAGTCCCTGGATGAAGGGGCTGGCGACGTCAAGAGTGCCAATTTGCCGTTGCCCCTGGAGGATGGGGCCGGTGACGTCAAGAGTGGTAATTCGCTGGTGCCCCTTGAGGAGGAAGCCGGTGACGTCGAGAATGGCAATGCGCCAGAGTCCCTGGATGAAGGGGCTGGCGACGTCAAAAGTGGTAATTCGCCGGAGTCCCTGGAAGAAGGGGCTGGCGACGTCAAGAGTGGTAATTCGCCGGAGTCCCTGGAGGAAGGGACTGGCGACGTCAAGAATGGTAATTCGCCGGAGTCCCTGGATGAAGGGGCTGGCGACGTCAAGAGTGGTAATTCGCCGGAGTCCCTGGAAGAAGGGGCTGGCGACGTCAAGAGTGGTAATTCGCCGGAGTCCCTGGAGGAAGGGACTGGCGACGTCAAGAGTGGTAATTCGCCGGAGTCCCTGGATGAAGGGGCTGGCGACGTCAAGAGTGGTAATTCGCCGGAGTCCCTGGATGAAGAAGCCGGCGACGTCGAGAGTGGCAATTCGCCGGTGCCCCTGGAGGACGGGGCCGGCGACGTCCAGAGAAGCAATGATCCGGGTTCCTGGGAGAAGAGGGTTGTCCACCCCCCGAGCAAACAGGGTAAGGTGCCCGACCGTACTAAACTTCTAATATTTCCTGAAAGCAGGCAGTTTGGCAAAGACTTAAGGGACCAGCTGGGATGCCTGCCGGACCGACCACTGCCTCGTCTCGTTTCTGGCCGGCGCGGACGCCCGCCGGATCGACCTCAGCCTCGTCTCGTTTCTGGCCGACGCGGACGCCCGCCGGACCGACCACTGCCTCGTCTCGTTTCTGGCCGGCGCGGACGCCCGCCGGATCGACCTCAGCCTCGTCTCGTTTCTGGCCGACGCGGACGCCCGCCGGACCGACCACTGCCTCGTCTCGTTTCTGGCCGGCGCGGACGCCCGCCGGATCGACCACTGCCTCGTCTCGTTTCTGGCCGGCGCGGACGCCCGCCGGACCGACCACAACCTCGTCTTGTTTCTGGCCGGCGCGGACGCCCGCCGGATCGACCACAGCCTCGTCTCGTTTCTGGCGGGCGCGGACGCCCGCCGGATCGACCTCAGCCTCGTCTCGTTTCTGGCCGGCGCGGACGCCCGCCAGACCTGCCACTGACTCGTCTCGTTTCTGGCCGGCGCGGACGCCCACCGGATCGACCACAGCCTCGTCTTGTTTCTGGCCGACACGGACGCCCGCCAGACTTGCCTCTGCCCCGTCTTGTTTCTGACCGGCACGGACGCCCGCCAGACCTGCCACTGACTTGTCTCGTTTCTGGCTGGCGCGGACGCCCGCCGGAGCGACCTCTCCGTCTGTTCTTGGGTTGGTGTGGAAGACCACCGGACAATTGTAGATCTCCCACCCACCCTCCCTGCTTGTTCCCGTTTCTCATATTGTAATTGACCTTGGGACGTCTAGAATCCGTCCCTTAGAGGGGATGTACTGTCAGGAGTGGTTGGATTGCCTTTCCTGGCATGACGTCACGATAACTATCAGATGTCACTAATTACGTGATTAGATTATTTTTGGTATTTAAGCATTATGATTTTCTGTGGACGCTGTCGGATCGTCTGGGTTAGTTCTGGTTTCGTTTCCTGTTAATCCTCGTAGTAATTGCTGTTTCCATTTGACGCCACGCCGCATGTTCTTTTCGTTTGTAATGAGTGGTCAAGCCAAGTTGTTTAAGTTATGTTACCCCGTTAATTAAATCAACCTACAAGAGCTACAGATCTGCCTCACCTTTCCATTTACTTCGGCGACTCTGCATCTGGGTTCAACTTACCCTACGATCGCGTCGCACTACGCGGCGAGATCGTAACAGTTTGTTTTTAGTTTCCTCTTTCTATTATTGTTAAATACCTTAATTGTTATTATAGTGACAGATGTTTTTGGTTACGCATGTTGGATTAATCAATAACCTTGTAATTGTTTTGATTTATGGCTTTAAAGCCATACAAGAATCTACTGTTCGAGGAGATACTTTGGAGATCGTGACGTATCTACCCTAATACGTTTTCTTGACCAGAGATGCAAATTATTTAATGAAATGTCAATAATTGAATAAAATGTCTGCCTGCAGTGATTGATAATTATAGAGAACTGTAATTATTAATGAACCTATTACCTCTTTTTGTCACATCTTTTTGTGTATAACGTATCTACGAGCACTGAACAATTTCTTCATACAAGTTTTTCCTACACATGGACCAGAAAACGCACAACGTTCATGCGCGGGGAAAAAAAAGAGCTTTCTGGGTAATGAAGTATACTCGTACACACAACACCGATAGCCAATGGCACCCTTTCTCAGAATAAACTTCATTACACACAGTCAATACATGGGTAGGCTGAACTGTTACATTTCCTGTTTGTCCTTCCTTAGCCTTTTAGCACCCGCGA